>NC_043975.1:4821565-4893038 GCF_902148855.1 Sphaeramia orbicularis
GTAAGGCTATAGTATGTGCTCCAAAAAGTGTAATTTTGGACCATCTTCAAATCTCGTTAAAAACTTTTCTAGATCATTTTAAACGCTCATCAACACGTTCCTAGAGGTGTTTCAAGGTGTTTTGAGCCTTTATCCCAAAATTCATCGGCGCCCCCTTGTGTTCAAATGGTAAGGCTATAGTATGTGCTCCAAAAAGGGTAATTTTGGACCATCTTCAAATCTCGTTAAAAACTTTTCTAGATCATTTTAAACACTCATCAACACGTTCCTAGAGGTGTTTCAAGGTGTTTTGAGCCTTTATCCCAAAATTCATCTGCGCCCCCTGGTGTTCAAATGGTAAGGCTATAGTATGTGCTCGAAAAAGGGTAATTTTGGACCATCTTCAAATCTCGTTAAAAACTTTTCTAGATCATTTTAAACGCTCATCAACACGTTCCCAGAGGTGTTTCAAGGTGTTTTGAGCCTTTATCCCAAAATTCATCGGCGCCCCCTGGTTTTCAAATGGTAAGGCTATAGTATGGGCTCCAAAAACGGTAATTTTGGACCATCTTCAAATCTTGTTAAAAAGTTTTCTAGATCACTTCAGAAGCTCATCAATATGTTTCTATTCGTGTTTCAAGGTGTTTTGAACCTTTATCCCAAAATTCATCGGCGCCCCCTGGTGTTCAAATGGAAAGGCTATAGTATGTGCTCCAAAAAGGGTAATTTTGGACTATCTTCAAATCTCATTAAAAACTTTTCTAGAACATGTAGGACTCCCTTCCACATGTTTCTAGGGGAATTTCAAAGTGTTTTGAACCTTTATCCCAAAATTCATCGGCGCCCCCTGGTGTTCAAATGGTAAGGCTATAGTATGTGCTCCAAAAACGGTAATTTTGGACCGTCTTCAAATCTCATTAAACACTTTTCTAGAACATTTAGGACTCCCTTCCACATGTTTGTAGGGGAATTTCAAGGTGATTCAAGTATTTAACCCAACATTCATCGGCAGCCCCTGGTGTTCAAATGATAAGGCTTTAGTATGTGCTCCAAAAACGGCAATTTTTTACTATCTTCAAATCTCATTAAAAACTCTTCTAGATCCTTTGGGACACCCTTCTACATTTTTCTAGAGGAATTTCAAGGCAATTTAAGCCTTTAACCAAAAATTCATCGGCACCCCCTGGTGTTCAAATGGTAAGGCTATAGTATGTGCTCCAAAAAGGGTAATTTTGGACCATCTTCAAATCTCGTTAAAAAGTGTTCTAGGTCACTTGAGAAGCTCATCAATATGTTTCTATTGGTGTTTCAAGGTGTTTTGAACCTTTATCCCAAAATTCATCGGCGCCCCCTGGTGTTCAAATGGTAAGGCTATAGTATGTGCTCCAAAAAGGGTAATTTTGGACTATCTTCAAATCTCATTAAAAACTTTTCTAGAACATTTAGGACTCCCTTCCACATGTTCCTAGGGGAATTTCAAGGTGATTCAAGTATTGAACCCAACATTCATCGGCGCCCCCTGGTGTTCAAATGGTAAGGCTATAGTATGTGCTCCAAAAAGGGTAATTTTGGACTATCTTCAAATCTCATTAAAAACTGTTCTAGAACATTTAGGACTCCCTTCCACATGTTTCTAGGGGAATTTCAAGGTGATTCAAGTATTTAACCCAACATTCATCGGCAGCCCCTGGTGTTCAAATGGTAAGGCTATAGTATGTGCTCCAAAAACAGCAATTTTCGGCCATCTTCAAATCTCATTAAAAACTCTTCTAAATCATTTGGGACACCCTTCTACATGTTTCTAGAGGAATTTCAAGGCAATTTAAGCCTTTAACCAAAAATTCATCGGCGCCCCCTGGTGTTCAAATGGTAAGGCTATAGTATGGGCTCCAAAAAGTGTAACTTTGGACCATCTTCAAATCTCGTTAAGAAGTGTTCTAGATCATTTCAGATGCTCATCAATATGTTTCTTTAGGTGTTTCAAGGTGTTTTGAGCCTTTAACCCAAAATTCATCGGCGCCCCCTGGTGTTCAAATGGTAAGGCTATAGTATGTGCTCCAAAAAGGGTAATTTTGGACCATCTTCAAATCTCATTAAAAACTTTTCTAGAACATTTAGGACTCCCTTCCACATGTTTCTAGGGGAATTTCAAGGTGATTCAAGTATTTAACCCAACATTCATCGGCGCCCCCTGGTGTTCAAATGGTAAGGCTATAGTATGTGCTCCAAAAAGAGTAATTTTGGACTATCTTCAAATCTCATTAAAAACTTTTCTAGAACATTTAGGACTCCCTTCCACATGTTTCTAGGGGAATTTCAAGATGATTCAAGTATTTAACCCAACATTCATCGGCGCCCCCTGGTGTTCAAATGGTAAGGCTATAGTATGTGCTCCAAAAAGTGGAACTTTGGACCATCTTCAAATCTTGTTAAAAAGTTTTCTAAAACACTTCAGAAGCTCATCAATATTTTTCTATTCGTGTTTCAAGGTGTTTTGAACCCTTATCCCAAAATTCATCGGCGCCCCCTGGTGTTCAAATGGTAAGGCTATAGTATGGGCTCCAAAAACGGTAATTTTGGACCATCTTCAAATCTCTTTAAGAAGTTTTCTAGTTCACTTCAGAAGCTCATCAATATTTTTCTTGAGGTGTTTCAAGGTGTTTTGAGCCTTTAACCCAAAATTCATCGGCGCCCCCTGGTGTTCAAATGGTAAGGCTATAGTATGTGCTCCAAAAAGGGTAATTTTGGACCATCTTCAAATCTCAATAAAAGCTTTTCTAGATCATTTACATCACCCTTCTACATGTTTCTAGAGAATTTTTAAGGTGTTTTGAGCCGTTATCCCAAAATTAATTGGGGCCCCCTGGTTTTCAAATAATAAGGCTATAGTATGTGCTGCAAATTGGTAATCTTGGACCATCTTCAAATCTCGTAAAAAAGTGTTCTAGATCACTTCAGACGCTCATCAACATGTTTCTAGAGGTGTATCAAGGTGTTTTGAGCCATTATCCCAAAATTCATTGGCGCCTCCTCGTGTTCAGATGGTAAAGCTACAGTATGTGCTCCAAAAAGGGTAACTTTTGACCATCTTCAAATCTTATTAAAAACTCTTCTAGATCATTTGGGACACCCTTCTACATGTTTCTAGAGGAATTTCAATGCGATTTAAGCCTTTAACCAAAAATTCATCGGCGCCCCCTGGTGTTCAAATGGTAAGGCCATAGTATGTGCTCCAAAAAGGGTAATTTTAGACCATCTTCAAATCTCGTTAAAAAGTGTTCTAGATCACTTCAGAAGCTCATCAATATGTTTCTATTGGTGTTTCAAGGTGTTTTGAACCTCTATCCCAAAATTCATCGGCGCCCCCTGGTGTTCAAATGGTAAGGCTATAGTATGTGCTCCAAAAAGGGTAATTTTGGACCATCTTCAAATTTCGTTAAAAACTTTTCTAGATCATATTACACGCTCATCAACATGTTTCTTGAGGTGTTGCAAGGTGTTTTGAGCCTTTAACCAAAAATTAATCGGCACCCCCTGGTGTTCAAATGGTAAGGCTATAGTATGTGCTCCGAAAAGGGTAATTTTGGACCATCTTCAAATCTAGTTAAAAACTTTTCTAGATCATTTTAAACGCTCATCAACACGTTCCTAGAGGTGTTTCAAGGTGTTTTGAGCCTTTATCCCAAAATTCATCGGCGCCCCCTGGTTTTCAAATGGTAAGGCTATAGTATGTGCTCCAAAAAGGGTAATTTTGGACCATCTTCAAATCTCAATAAAAGCTTTTCTAGATCATTTACATCACCCTTCTACATGTTTCTAGAGAATTTTTAAGGTGTTTTGAGCCGTTATCCCAAAATTAATTGGGGCCCCCTGGTTTTCAAATGGTAAGGCTATAGTATGTGCTGCCAATAGGTAATTTTGGACCATCTTCAAATCTCATTAAAAAGTGTTCTAGATCACTTCAGACGCTCATCAACATGTTTCTAGAGGTGTATCAAGGTGTTTTTGAGCCATTATCCCAAAATTCATCGCCGCCTCCTGGTGTTCAAATGGTAAGGCTATAGTATGTGCTCCAAAAAGGGTAATTTTGGACCATCTTCAAATTTCGTTAAAAACTTTTCTAGATCATATTACACGCTCATCAACATGTTTCTTGAGGTGTTGCAAGGTGTTTTGAGCCTTTAACCAAAAATTAATCGGCGCCCCCTGGTGTTCAAATGGTAAGGCTATAGTATGTGCTCAAAAAACGGATATTGTTAACTATCTTCAAATCTCATTAAAAACTCTTCTAGATCATTTGGGACACCATTCTACATGTTTCTAGAGGAATTTCAAGGCGATTCAAAAATTTAACCAAAAATTCATCGGCGCCCCCTGGTGTTCAAATGGTAAGGCTATAGTATGTGCTCCAAAAAGTGTAACTTTGGGCAATCTTCAAATCTCGTTAAAAAGTGTTCTAGATCACTTCAGACGCTCATCAACATGTTTCTAGAGGTGTATCAAGGCGTTTCGAGCGATTATCCCAATATTCATCGGCGCCCCCTGGTGTTCAAATGGTAAGGCTATAGTATGTGCTCCAAAAAGTGTAACTTTGGACCATCTTCAAATCTCGTTAAAAAGTTTTCTAGATCACTACAGAAGCTCATCAATATGTTTCTATTGGTGTTTCAAGGTGTTTTGAACCTTTATCCCAAAATTCATCGGCGCCCCCTGGTGTTCAAATGGTAAGGCTATAGTATGTGCTCCAAAAAGGGTAATTTTGGACTATCTTCAAATCTCATTAAAAACTTTTCTAGAACATTTAGGACTCCCTTCCACATGTTTCTAGGGGAATTTCAAGGTGATTCAAGTATTTAACCCAACATTCATCGGCAGCCCCTGGTGTTCAAATGGTAAGGCTATAGTATGTGCTCCAAAAACGGCAATTTTCGGTCATCTTCAAATCTAATTAAAAACTCTTCTAAATCATTTGGGACACCCTTCTACATGTTTCTAGAGGAATTTCAAGGCAATTTAAGCCTTTAACCAAAAATTCATCGGCGCCCCCTGGTGTTCAAATGGTAAGGCTATAGTATGGGCTCCAAAAAGTGTAACTTTGGACCATCTTCAAATCTCGTTAAGAAGTGTTCTCGATCATTTCAGATGCTCATCAATATGTTTCTTTAGGTGTTTCAAGGTGTTTTGAGCCTTTAACCCAAAATTCATCGGCGCCCCCTGGTGTTCAAATGGTAAGGCTATAGTATGTGCTCCAAAAAGGGTAATTTTGGGCCATCTTCAAATCTCGTTAAAAACTTTTCTAGATCATTTTACACACTCATTAACATGTTTCTAGAGGAATTTCAAGGCGATTTAAGCCTTTAACCAAAAATTGATCGGCGCTCCCTGGTGTTCAAATGGTAAGGCTATAGTATGGGCTTTAAAAAGTGTAACTTTGGACCATCTTCAAATCTCGTTAAGAAGTGTTCTAGATCACTTCAGATGCTCATCAATATGTTTCTTTAGGTGTTTCAACGTGTTTTGCGCCTTTAACCCAAAATTCATCGGCGCCCCCTGGTGTTCAAATGGTAAGGCTATGGTGTGTGCTCCAAAAACGGCAATTTTTAACCATCTTCAAATCTCGTTAAAAACTTTTCTAGAACATTTAGGACTCCCTTCAACATGTTTCTAGAGGAATTTCAAGGTGATTTCAGCCTTTAACCCAAAATTCATCGGCACCCCCTGGTGTTCAAATAGGAAGGCTATACTATATGCTCCAAAAAGGGTAACTTTGGACCATCTTCAAATCAGGTTAAAAAGTATTCTAGATCACTTCAGAAGCTCATCATTGTGTTTCTGTTGGTGTTTCAAGGTGTTTTGAACCTTTATCCTAAAATTCTTCGACGCCCCCTGGTGTTCAAATGGTCGGGCTATAGTATGTGCTCAAAAAAGGGTAATTTTGGACCAATTTCAAATCTCTTTAAAAACTTTTCTAGAATATTTAGGATACACTTCTACATGTTTCTAGAGGAATTTCAAGGTGATTTAAGCCTTTAACCAAATATTCATTGGAAACCCCTGGTGTTCAAATGGTAAGGCTATAGTATGTGCTCCAAAAAGGGTAACTTTTGACCATCTTCGAATCTCATTAAAAACTCTTCTAGATCATTTGGGACACCCTTCTACATGTTTCTAGAGGAATTTCAAGGCGATTTAAGCCTTTAACCAAAAATTCATCGGCGCCCCCTGGTGTTCAAATGGTAAGGCTATAGTATGTGCTCCAAAAAGGGTAATTTTGGACCATCTTCAAATCTCGTTAAAAAGTTTTCTAGATCACTTCAGAAGTTCATCAATATGTTTCTATTGGTGTTTCAAGGTGTTTTGAACCTCTATCCCAAAATTCATCGGCGCCCCCTGGTGTTCAAATGGTAAGGCTATAGTATGTGCTCCAAAAAGGGTAATTTTGGACCATCTTCAAATTTCGTTAAAAACTTTTCTAGATCATATTACATGCTCATCAACATGTTTCTTGAGGTGTTGCAAGGTGTTTTGAGCCTTTAACCAAAAATTAATCGGCGCCCCCTGGTGTTCAAATGGTAAGGCTATAGTATGTGCTCCGAAAAGGGTAATTTTGGACCATCTTCAAATCTAGTTAAAAACTTTTCTAGATCATTTTAAACGCTCATCAACACGTTCCTAGAGGTGTTTCAAGGTGTTTTGAGCCTTTATCCCAAAATTCATCGGCGCCCCCTGGTTTTCATATGGTAAGGCTATAGTATGTGCTCCAAAAAGGGTAATTTTGGACCATCTTCAAATCTCAATAAAAGCTTTTCTAGATCATTTACATCACCCTTCTACATGTTTCTAGAGAATTTTTCAGGTGTTTTGAGCCGTTATCCCAAAATTAATTGGGGCCCCCTGGTTTTCAAATGGTAAGGCTATAGTATGTGCTGCCAATAGGTAATTTTGGACCATCTTCAAATCTCGTTAAAAAGTGTTCTAGATCACTTCAGACGCTCATCAACATGTTTCTAGAGTTTATCAAGGTGTTTTTGAGCCATTATCCCAAAATTCATCGGCGCCTCCTGGTGTTCAAATGGTAAGGCTACAGTATGTGCTCCAAAAAGTGTAACTTTTGACCATCTTCAAATCTCATTAAAAACTCTTCTAGATCTTTGGGGACACCCTTCTACATGTTTCTAGAGGAATTTCAAGGCGATTTAAGCCTTTAACCAAAAATTCATCGGCGCCCCCTGGTGTTCAAATGGTAAGGCTATAGTATGTTCTCCAAAAAGGGTAATTTTGGACCATCTTCAAATCTCTTTAAAAAGTGTTCTAGATCACTTCAGATGCTCATCAATATGTTTCTATTGGTGTTTCAAGGTGTTTTGAACCTCTATCCCAAAATTCATCGGCACCCCCTGGTGTTCAAATGGTAAGGCTATAGTATGTGCTCCAAAAAGGGTAATTTTGGACCATCTTCAAATTTCGTTAAAAACTTTTCTAGATCATATTACATGCTCATCAACATGTTTCTTGAGGTGTTGCAAGGTGTTTTGAGCCTTTAACCAAAAATTAATCGGCGCCCCCTGGTGTTCAAATGGTAAGGCTATAGTATGTGCTCAAAAAACGGATATTGTTAACTATCTTCAAATCTCATTAAAAACTCTTCTAGATCATTTGGGACACCATTCTACATGTTTCTAGAGGAATTTCAAGGCGATTCAAAACTTTAACCAAAAATTCATCGGCGCCCCCTGGTGTTCAAATGGTAAGGCTATAGTATGTGCTCCAAAATGTGTAACTTTGGGCAATCTTCAAATCTCGTTAAAAAGTGTTCTAGATCACTTCAGACGCTCATCAACATGTTTCTAGAGGTGTATCAAGGCGTTTTGAGCGATTATCCCAATATTCATCGGCGCCCCTGGTGTTCAAATGGTAAGGCTACAGTGTATTCTCCAAAAAGGGCAATTTTGGACCATCTTCAAATCTCGTTAAAAAGTGTTCTAGATCACTTCAGACGCTCATCAACATGTTTCTAGACGTGTATCAAGGTGTTTTGAGCCATTATCCCAAAATTCATTGGCGCCTCCTGGTGTTCAGATGGTAAAGCTACAGTATGTGCTCCAAAAAGGGTAACTTTTGACCATCTTCAAATCTCATTAAAAACTCTTCTAGATCATTTGGGACACCCTTCTACATGTTTCTAGAGGAATTTCAAGGCGATTTAAGCCTTTAACCAAAAATTCATCGGCGCCCCCTGGTGTTCAAATGGTAAGGCTATAGTATGTGCTCCAAAAAGGGTAATTTTAGACCATCTTCAAATCTTGTTAAAAAGTGTTCTAGATCACTTCAGAAGCTCATCAATATGTTTCTATTGGTGTTTCAAGGTGTTTTGAGCCTTTATCCCAAAATTCATCTGCGCCCCCTGGTGTTCAAATGGTAAGGCTATAGTATGTGCTCTAAAAAGGGTAATTTTGGACCATCTTTAAATCTCGTTAAAAACTTTTCTAGATCATTTTAAACGCTCATCAACACGTTCCTAGAGGTGTTTCAAGGTGTTTTGAGCCTTTATCCCAAAATTCATCGGCGCCCCCTGGTTTTCAAATGGTAAGGCTATAGTATGTGCTCCAAAAAGGGTAATTTTGGACCATCTTCAAATCTCGTTAAAAACTTTTCTAGATCATTTTACACACTCATCAACATGTTTCTAGAGGAATTTCAAGGCGATTTAAGCCTTTAACCAAAAATTCATCTGCGCCCCCTGGTGTTCAAATGGTAAGGCTATAGCATGTGCTTCAAAAAGCGTAATTTTGGACCATCTTCAAATGTTGTTAAAAACTTTTCTAGAACATTTAGGCCTCTCTTCCACATGTTTCTAGAGGAATTTCAAGGTAATTTAAGCCTTTAACCCAAGTTTCATCGGCGCCCCCTGGTGTTCAAATGGTAAGGCTATATAGTATGTACTCCAAAAAGGGTAATTTTGGACCATCTTCAAATCTCGTTAAAAACTTTTCTAGATCATTTTACACACTCATCAACATGTTTCTAGAGGAATTTCAAGGCGATTTAAGCCTTTAACCAAAAATTCATCGGCACCCCCTGGTGTTCAAATGGTAAGGCTATAGCATGTGCTCCAAAAAGGGTAATTTTAGACCATCTTCAAATCTCGTTAAAAAGTTTTCTAGATCACTTCAGAAGCTCATCAATATGTTTCTATTGGTGTTTCAAGGTGTTTTGAACCTTTATCCCAAAATTCATCGGCGCCCCCTGGTGTTCAAATGGTAAGGCTATAGTATGTGCTCCAGAAAGGGTAATTTTGGACTATCTTCAAATCTCATTAAAAACTTTTCTAGAACATTTAGGACTCCCTTCCACATGTTTCTAGAGGCATTTCAAGGTGATTTAAGCCTTTAACCAAACATTCATTGGAGACCCCTGGTGTTCAAATGGTAAGGCTATAGTATGTGCTCCAAAAAGGGTAATTTTGGACCATCTTCAAATCTCAATAAAAGCTTTTCTAGATCATTTACATCACCCTTCTACATGTTTCTAGAGAATTTTTAAGGTGTTTTGAGCCGTTATCCCAAAATTAATTGGGGCCCCCTGGTTTTCAAATAATAAGGCTATTAGTATGTGCTGCAAATAGGTAATTTTAGACCATCTTCAAATCTCGTTTAAAAGTGTTCTAGATCACTTCAGACGCTCATCAACATTTTTCTAGAGGTGTATCAAGGTGTTTTGAGCCATTATCCCAAAATTCATTGGTGCCTCCTTGTGTTCAGATGGTAAAGCTACAGTATGTGCTCCAAAAAGGGTAACTTTTGACCATCTTCAAATCTCAGTAAAAACTCTTCTAGATCATTTGGGACACCCTTCTACATGTTTCTAGAGGAATTTCAAGGCGATTTAAGCCTTTAACCAAAAATTCATCGCCGCCTCCTGGTGTTCAAATGGTAAGGCTATAGTATGTGCTCCAAAAAGGGTAATTTTGGACCATCTTCAAATTTCATTAAAAACTTTTCTAGATCATCTTACATGCTCATCAACATGTTTCTTGAGGTGTTGCAAGGTGTTTTGAGCGTTTAACCAAAAATTCATCACCGCCCCCTGGTGTTCAAATTGTAAGGCTACAGTGTGTTCTCCAAAAAGGGCAATTTTTGACCACCTTCAAATCTCATTAAAAACTCTTCTAGATCATTTGGGACACCCTTCTACATGTTTCTAGAGGAATTTCAAGGCAATTTAAGCCTTTAACCAAAAATTCATCGCCGCCCCCTGGTGTTCAAATGGTAAGGCTCCAAAAAGGGTAATTTTGGACCATCTTCAAATCTCGTTAAAAATTTCTCTAGATCATTTTACACGCTCATCAACATGTTTCTTTCGGTGTTGAAAGGTGTTTTGAGCCTTTAACCTAAAATTAATCGGCGCCCCCTGGTGTTAAAATGATAAGGCTACAGTATGTGCTCCAAAAAGGGTAATTTTGGACCATCTTCAAATCTAGTTAAAAACTTTTCTAGAACATTTAGGACTCCCTTCCACATGTTTCTAGAGGAATTTCAAGGTGATTTATGCTTTTAACCCCACATTCATCAGCGTCCCCTGGTGTTCAAATGGTAAAGGCTATAGTATGTGCTCCAAAACAGGTAATTTTGGACCATCTTCAAATCTCTTTAAAAAGTGTTCTAGATCACTTCAGAAGCTCATCAATATGTTTCTATTGGTGTTTCAAGGTGTTTCGAACCTTTATCCCAAAATTCAACGGCGCCCCCTGGTTTTCAAATGGTAAGGCTATAGTATGTGCTCCAAAAAGGGTAATTTTGGACCATCTTCAAATTTCATTAAAAACTTTTCTAGATCATCTTACATGCTCATCAACATGTTTCTTGAGGTGTTGCAAGGTGTTTTGAGCCTTTAACCAAAAATTCATCGCCGCCCCCTGGTGTTCAAATGGTAAGGCTACAGTGTGTTCTCCAAAAAGGGCAATTTTTGACCACCTTCAAATCTCATTAAAAACTCTTCTAGATCATTTGGGACACCCTTCTACATGTTTCTAGAGGAATTTCAAGGCAATTTAAGCCTTTAACCAAAAATTCATCGCCGCCCCCTGGTGTTCAAATGGTAAGGCTCCAAAAAGGGTAATTTTGGACCATCTTCAAATCTCGTTAAAAATTTTTCTAGATCATTTTACACGCTCATCAACATGTTTCTTTCAGTGTTGAAAGGTTTTTTTAGCCTTTAACCAAAAATTCATCGCCGCCCCCTGGTGTTCAAATGGTAAGGCTACAGTGTGTTCTCCAAAAAGGGCAATTTTTGACCACCTTCAAATCTCATTAAAAACTCTTCTAGATCATTTGGGACACCCTTCTACATGTTTCTAGAGGAATTTCAAGGCAATTTAAGCCTTTAACCAAAAATTCATCGCCGCCCCCTGGTGCTCAAATGGTAAGGCTCCAAAAAGGGTAATTTTGGACCATCTTCAAATCTCGTTAAAAATTTCTCTAGATCATTTTACACGCTCATCAACATGTTTCTTTCAGTGTTGAAAGGTGTTTTGAGCCTTTAACCTAAAATTAATCGGCGCCCCCTGGTGTTAAAATGATAAGGCTACAGTATGTGCTCCAAAAAGGGTAATTTTGGACCATCTTCAATTTCATTTGAAACTTTTCTAGAACATTTACGACTCCCTTCTAGATGTTTCTAGAGGAATTTCAAGGTGATTTATGCTTTTAACCCCACATTCATCAGCGTCCCCTGGTGTTCAAATGGTAAGGCTATAGTATGTGCTCCAAAAAAGGTAATTTTGGACCATCTTCAAATCTTTTAAAAAGTGTTCTAGATCACTTCAGAAGCTCATCAATATGTTTCTATTGGTGTTTCAAGGTGTTACGAACCTTTATCCCAAAATTCATCGGCGCCCCCTGGTGTTCAAATGGTAAGGCTATAGTATGTGCTCCAAAAAGGGTAATTTTGGACCATCTTCAAATCTCGTTAAAAACCTTCTACATCATTTTACACGCTCATCAACATGTTTCTTGAGGTGTTGCAAGGTGTTTTGAGCCTTTAACCAAAATTTCATCGGCGCCCCCTCGTGTTCAAATGGTAAGGCTACAGTGTGTACTCCAAAAAGGGCAATTTTTGACCATCTTCAAATCTCATTAAAAACTCTTCTAGATCATTTGGGACACCCTTCTACATGTTTCTGGAGGAATTTCAAGGTGGTTTAAGCCTTTAACCAAAAATTCATCAGCGCCCCCTGGTTTTCAAATGGTAAGGCTATAGTATGTGCTTCAAAAAGGGTAATTTTGGACCATCTTCAAATCTCGTTTAAAACTTTTCTAGATCATTTTACACGCTCATCAACACGTTTCTTGAGGTGTTTCAAGGTGTTTTGAGCCTTTATCCCAAAATTCATCGGCGCCCCCTGGTGTTCAAATGGTAAGGCTATAGTATGTGCTCCAAAAACGGTAATTTTGGACCATTTTCAAATCTCATTAAAAACTTTTCCAGAACATTTAGGATACCCTTCTACATGTTTCTAGAGGCATTTCAAGGTGTTTTGAGCCGTTATACCAAAATTAATCTGCGCCCCCTGGTGTTCAAATGGTAAGGCTATAGTATGTGCTCCAAAAAGGGTAATTTTGGACCATCTTTAAATCTCAATAAAAGCTTTTCTAGATCATTTTACACGCTCATCAACACGTTTCTAGAGGTGTTTCAAGGTGTTTTGAGCCTTTAACCCAAAATTCATTGGCGCCACCTGGTTTTCAAATAGTAAGGCTATAGTATGTGCTGCAAATAGATAATTTTGGACCATCTTCAAATCTCGTTAAAACTTTTCTAGATCATTTTACACGCTCATCAACATTTTTCTAGAGGTGTTTCAAGGTGTTTTGAGCCTTTATCCCAAAATTCATCGGCGCCCCCCGGTGTTCAAATGGTAAGGCTATAGTATGTGCTCCAAAAAGGGTAATTTTGGACCATCTTCAAATCTCATTAAAAACTTTTCTAGAACATTTAGGAGTCCCTTCCACATGTTTCTAGAGGAATTTCAAGGTGATTTAAGCTTTTAACCCAACATTCATCGTCACCCCTGGTGTTCAAATGGTAAAGCTATAGTATGTTCTCCAAAAACGGTAATTTTGGACCATCTTCAAATCTTGTTAAAAACTTTTCTAGATCATTTTACACGCTCATCAAAAATTTTCTAGAGGTGTTTCAAGGTGTTTTGAGCCGTTATCCCAAAATACATCGGCACCCCCTGGTGTTCAAAGTGTAAGGTGTAAGGAGTATGTGCTCCAAAAAGGGTAATTTTCGACCATATTTAAATCTCATTAAAAACTTTTCTAGAAAATTTAGGATACCCGTCTACATGTTTCTAGAGGTATTTCAAGGTGATTTAAGCCTTTAACCCAAAATTCATCGGCGCCCCCTGGTGTTCAAATGGTAAGGCTATAGTATGTGCTCCAAAAAGGGTAATTTTGGATCATCTTCAAATCTCATTAAAAAGTGTTCTAGATCACATTAGACACTCATCAACATGTTTCTAGAGGTGTATCAAGGTGTTTTGAACCTTTATCCCAGAATTCATCTTCGACCCCTGGTGTTCAAATGGTAAGGCTATAGTATGTGCTACAAAAATGGTCATTCTGGACACATCATCAAATGTGGTCAAAACGTGATCTAGATCATTACTGGGGTCCATTGAATTGTTTCTAAAGGTATTTCAAGAAGTTTCCACTTCCCCTCTGGGGGAGTGGCTACTTTTTCAGTTTTAGCCGCTTACGAGCCAATGACGACAGGATCTGCGGCGACCCATCTGTGTCCTGCCCTGTCCTGTGTCCTGACCCCTCCCCCACCTGTCTGGATGGACGTCCTCGGCTTCACCACTGTGGATGGGCCTCCTCGCCCCTGCCTGTCTCATCCAGCGGGATGGACCCCCCATGTGCCCACCCTACTGCATCCTTGCAGACTAGAACTACATCTGCAAATGGACGTCCATCAGTCCTGGTGCATCTATAGCCTGTCCGTCCATGGGAGTGGATCTCTCCTTCACTGTGGTTCTCCCCGAGGTTTCTCCCTTTTCCCACTGGGTTTTGAGTTTTTCCTTGCCGAGAAGGAGGGTCTAAGGACCGGGGATGCCCTGGACACTACTCATTTTCTTGCTGTTTATTTGACTGTTGTTTACATCCAACTGACTCTGTAAAGCCCTTTGGGATAACCTTGTTGTGATATTGGGCTATACAAATAAATTTGAATTGAATTGAATATGTGCTCCAAAAATGGTCATTCTGGACACATCATCAAATGTGGTCAAAAAGTGATCTAGATCATTACTGGGGTCCATTGAATTGTTTCTAAAGGTATTTGAAGAATTTTCAAGCCTTTATTCCAAAATTCATTGGCGCCCCCTGGTTGTCAAATGGTAAGGCTATAGTATGTGCTCCAAAAATGGTCATTCTGGAAAAATTTTCAAAGTGGGTAAAAACTTATCTAGATCATTAATGAGGTCCATTGAATTGTTTCCAAAGGTATTTCAAGAAGTTTCAAGCCTTTATTCCTAAATTCATCGGTGTCCCCTGGTGGTCAAATAGTAAGGCTATATAGCATGTGCTCCAAAAATGGTCATTCTGGACACATTTTGAAATGTGGTCAAAAACTGATGTAGATCATTAATGAGGACCATTTAATATTTTCTGAAGGTATTTCAAAGATTTTCAAACTTTCATTCCAAAATTCATTGGCGCACTCTGGTTGGCCGACCTGTAAGGCTCCAAAAATGGTCATTCTGGACACATCATCAAATGTGATCAAGAACTGATATAGATCATTAATGAGGTCCATTTAATTTCTTCTTATGATATTTAAAGGTATTTCAAGGTGTTTCAAGCCTTTATTCCAAAATTCATCTTCCCCCTGAAGAAGAAGGTGACGAAGACACTCACAAGAAATGATCAACAATACAAACATTAACAACCACGGTGATAATTATAATGATAACAACTAGAACAAGAACTGAGTAAACTGGGCAGAAAGACCGAACAAAAAACAAAACAATTAAAATAAAGTAATATAAATAAAACCTATTAAATGAGGAATAGAAGAATAGAAAGCATGAACAGAATATTATAAACAACTGCCCAAATAATACCAGCAACAAATCCACACAAACACTAGTTTTCACAACTTCTAACCTGTATCCACTGGAACCCCCCCCCCCCCACACACACACACACACACACACACACACACTGTTTTATGGCCCCCCCAACAATGCTGGACCCCATGGATTTTTTTTTTATGTTTACGGCGCTTTGGAAGTAAATCTGTCTCATCAGATTTTGAATAATAGAAGCTATTGAATTTCTAGCACTGAATTTTTTTGCACTGAAATTAAGAATCAGATTTTTTTTTTTTGCACTGAAATTAAGTATCCAATTTGTTTTTTCCATTGAAATTAAATATCTGAATTTTTTTGAACAGAAATTAATTATCTGATTTTTTTTGTCTCTGAATTCAACTATGTTCATAAATTTAGAATAAAAAAAATTCAGACGCAAAAATTTCCAAAGCAAAAAATTCAGATGCAAAAAATTCAGGTGCAAAAAATTCAGATCACACATCTGCACTGACCGTCTTCCTGCATTGGTGTCACATGATCAACCTAACTTAACTCGATTGGCTGGCTGTCGGTTCAACTTGAGATCGAACCGGTTTCTTATCCTTGGTGTCCCGGATGTGTGATCTGAATTTTTTTGTGCCTGAATTTTTTGTGTCTGAATTTTTTGCGTTTGAATTTTTTGCTTTGGAATTTTTTGCATCTGGGTTTTTTGCAGCTGATTTTTTTTTATTTTAAATTTATGAACATACAGTAGTTGAATTCAGAGACAAGGGCTGTTCTCTTTTTTTCTTATAGTGGATAATTTTTTTGGGCTGTTCTCTTTTTATCTTATATCAATTTTTTTGGACTGTTCTCTTTTTTCTTATAGTGGATAATTTTTTTTGCCCAGTGGATAACTTTTTGGGCTGTTCTCTATTTTCTTATAGTGGATAATTTTTTGGACTGTTCTGATTTTTTTCATATAGTGGATAATTTTTTGGGCTAGTAGATAAGTTTTTGGGTTGTTCTCTTTATTTCTTACAGTGGAAATTTTTTTTGGGCTGTTCTCTTTTTTTCTTCAAGTGGATAATTTTTTGGACTGTTTTTTTTTCTTATAGTGGATAATTTTTTTGGGCTTGTGGATAATTTTTTGGGCTGTTCTCTTTTTTTCTTATAGTGGGTAATTTTTTTGGCTATTCTCATTTTTTTCTTACAGTGGATAATTTTTTGGGCTGTTCTCTTTTTTTCTTATAGTGGATCTTTTTTTGGACTGTTCTCTTTTTTCTTATAGTGGATCGATTTTTTTTGGCTGGTGGATAATTTTTTTTGGCTGTTCTCATTTTTTCTTATAGTGGGTACTTTTTTGGGCTAGTGGATATTTTTTTTGGGCTGTTCTCTTTTTTTCTTATAGTGGATAATTTTTTTAAATTTTCTCTTTTTTCTTATAGTGGATAATTTTTTTGGCCTACTGGATAACTTTTTGGACTGTTCTCTGTTTTCTTATAGTGGATAATTTTTTTGGACTGTTCTCATTTTTTTCTTATATTGGATAATTTTTTGGGCTAGTAGATAATTTTTTGGGCTGTTCTCTTTTTTTCTTATAGTGGATAGTTTTTTGGGCTAGTGGATACTTTTTTGGGCTGTTGTCTTTTTTTTTTTAGTGGATAGTTTTTTGGGCTAGTAGATAATTTTTTGGGCTGTTCTCTTTTTTTCTTATAGTGGATAGTTTTTTGGGCTAGTGGATACTTTTTTGGGCTGTTGTCTTTTTTTCTTACAGTGGATAAGTTTTTTGGACTGTTCTCTTTTTTCTTATAGTGGATAATTTTTTGGGGCTAGTGGATAATTTTTTGGGCTGTTCTCTTTTTTTCTTGTAGTGGATTATTTTTTGGGCTGTTGCACCTGTGGGCCACCGTACATATTAAATGAGGAATATAAAAAAAAAAAAAGAAAACATGAACAGAATATTATAAACAACAACAACCCAAATAATACCAGCAACAAACTATACCCCCCCCCCCCCCCCCCCCCCCCCCCCCGCCAGGAATGCTGGACCCCATGAATTTTTTGATGTTTACAGCGCCCTTGCACATACCAACGCACCCCAAATAAAAACACAACACATCAGGTGGATTTCAACAAAACCATTTTAATTTGACTGGTACCGTTTATAAAATCAGCGAGTCTGCTTTGACGCCAACTTAAACATGGTGCGTGACTTGTGTTGGTGTTTGTGTGGTTCATGGTTGTGTGTGTGCTGTTGTGTGCGAGTGTGTGCATGAGTACAAGTTTCGACGTGTGTGGATGTCAGGTTAACTGGATAAGGCAACATGCAGTCATCAGTTTCCATTGGCCTCAAAGTAAAAACACACAAACCTGGTCCAGACACAAACACACACACACACACATATACACACACATACACACACATGTTGCTGGCTGAACCCGTTCTACGTGAACACACACATAAACGCGCACACATACGACGCAAACGCACACTAAAAGCCAGGGCGGGACGAGCGTCGATGTGAGCGACAGGAAAAGGGGGGGCGGGAGTTTTAAATGTGGGATAAAAACAACATATCCCAGAATTCCAGCTGTGCATGGAACTACACATGAAGCGGAAGATTCTTTCTGTCGGTGACGAGTAAAAAAAGACTCAAATGCACCAGTTGGACCAGTTCCTCTGACGCTCTGGGTTCATCTATCACATCAAACACATACATGCAGATCAGACTCCGCCCCCTACGCTTTAGCTGAAAACGACTACATTTGGAGATTCTGGGCGTCATGGTAACCCTTTATCGGGCAAGTGACCATTTTTGGTAATTTCCGCACACGTTACAAGACAGTGAGGCAACAGTCTCAGGTCGGTGTGGTCTGTAAGGAGTTAAAACACAGTATTCAACGGGACATTTTACAGACAGTTTGACCGATTTGTGTCAAATTTTTATTTGAATTCATTTTTGCTTTAATTTGACCATAAGGGATTATCCAAAACAAGGAGCTACTTTATATTGAAATAAATGGTGGAATGGGAATCAATTAAAGTTCACTCTCTGACAGGACAGTACTGTGTTTTAATAATAATAATAATAATAATAATAATAATAATAATAATAATAATAATAATACATTTTTTATAGGCGCCTTTCTTTGCACTCGAGGACACCGTACAGTAAAACAGGAGAATAAAATACTAAATTTAAGGGTGAAATACTAGCAAAAAACACATTTTTAAAGCAAAAAATAAATTTTCAAAGTTAGTTTGAAGTTCAGATCTAGTTTATTGCTTAAATACTAGAGTTTATTGTTCAGAGATGCTATTATTTACTTATGCATTTATTATTTTTTACCACTTTTTCCCTTTTACTGTTCAAATTCTAGCAGATACCAGCTCATTTCAGACAATAAAATGTGTTTTAGTGTCTAATAGCGTCAGATCGCACACTCCACTGTTACCCATTGGCCTTTAAAATCCTGCTACTGCTCAGTCCTACTAAAGTATTCATGGTAATTTAACCCTTTATCGGGGAAGTGACTATTTTTGGTAATTTACGCACACATTACAAGAGTTCAGGATTGGAAATGGGTCAAAACACAGTATTCAGAATCTCTCTGACGGGACATTTTAGAGACAATTTGACAGATTAGTGTTGCTAAATCTCCCACATTTTTACTTTTAAATTTACTTTTGCTTTAGTTGGACCATAAGGGATTATCCAAAACAAGGAGCTACTTTATATTGAAATAAATGTTGGAATGGCAATCAATGAAAGTTCGCTCTCTGATGTGTTTTGACCCAAATACGGAATTTAAGGGGAAATACTAGCAAAAAATGAATTTTTAAAGCAAAAAATGAATTTTTAAAGTTAGTTTGAAGTTCCGATCTAGGTTTATTGCTTAAATACTAGAGTTTGTTGTTCAGCAATGCTATTATTTACTTATGCATTTATTATTTTTACTACTTTGTCCTTTTACTGTTCAAATTCTACCACATAACAGCTCATTTTCTGTGTCGAATAGCGTCAGATCGCACACTCCACTGTTACCCATTGGCCTTTAAAATCCTGCTACTGCTCAGTCCTACTAAAGTATTCACGGTAATTTAACCCTTTATTGGGCAAGTGACTATTTTTGGTAATTTCCGCATACATTACAAGACAGTGACAGTTCCAGTGAGTCAACAATCTGAGGTCCAATGTGGTCTCCAGGGTCTGTAAGGTCCACCTCTGCATGAACAGGTACCATGAAGTAATGGTACTAATGTCAGGAATGATGTTCAAAGGGATCATGTGGATGTGGACAGGGGTCTGGATCAGCACACATGGGGGTCTAACGTTCTAAAATACAAGTTCCTTCGACTTTACATGGATTTTTCTTGATTTACTTCTTAGATTTTTTTTTTTTTTTTTTTTACCACTTATGGGTAAGGAACCTAATATGGTAACTTCATTTATCTTGATTTTCTACATAATATTAAAACATTTTGACAAATTCACAAAAGCAGTAAAGTCTTGTTAGGTCCTCCAATAACAGGAGGTCTAGGAGTGTGTTGTTTTGAGTCTCCTGAATATTCCGTCGGTGGATGACGGGGTCGACGACAGCCTCTACAGCGATCTGGATCCAGTTTTTGTACTTTAAAAATGAATATGCATCACATGACTGGGACGGAAGTTGGAACTGTGATGATTATAAACACAGAAATCCAGATGAACTTCAGCTAAAGGTCAGAAAATCATCGTATTGCCTTAAGTTTATTTAAAAAATTAAACATGACATGGAAAAGGTGTAAACTCTGATGGAGGTCTGGAGGCTGACCAGGACTCTATGGAGGGCAAGGTTTGGGGAAATTTCTAATCGCAATAATCATCGCAAACAGAGGAGGTTTTACGACTGATATAATAATGACAATGGATACTTCACAAGATAAAATTCCACATTTCGTCTTTGTTGAGTTGCGTAAAGAACGTACAGATTTACAGTTAAAGAGTAAAGCTAGCTAGCTGGTTTTTGACATTTACGTTTTTAGTTCATCTTTGTTTTAATCAAATTTTAGGGCTGTCAAAATTAACATGTTAGCGCGGATTAATCCATCATCATGTTTAATGCGATTAAATTGGATTAACCCACCTGCAGAATGACTCTGAATGTCTTTGCTAATGCATTTGGGTCAGTTTGTCCAAGGAGAGTTAGCGTCGCACATGAACAAAATGGTCACCTATCCGGTAGTGACAGGCAGCAGAACCAACGCATAAAGACGGAAGACGCTAAACAGCAGGTTGACCCTCTGGATGGAAATATGAGGACCAAAAAAAAACAAAAACAAGACGGAACAGTTGGGTACAGTTATTTTGTTGAAACTGTTGAAGGTGTCGAATAAACGCGTTAAATGCATATATATATATATGTCCTTCTTTCTTGAGTCTGTTCATGCAAAATGATTAACATCGATTAAAAATGAACGATATTTGATAGTGATTAATTGCACACAGCAACCCTATGATTAATCTGATTAAAATTTTTAATCATTTAACAGTACTATTTATTTTACAACAGTTATATCGTATATTTTCAGTAGTGGCCGCTAGTCCGTTGGGGGTGCATGGGTACCGCCCACTTACGCTAAAACAGGTTCATTATTGCGAAAATGTGTCTTAAAATTAAAAAAATAAACCCATATATTCTGATATTCTAGTCGTTCATGTCTATTATTATTATTTATTGCAGTGTTTTAAACTCTATTATGAATACACTCATTTCCTCCTATTTAGTCGTAACGTTGCAGAGATTGCTAACCTCTCACATACGTTCGCCCTTTCATTCGTGAACATCTGACGACAACGATGGCGGCTCATGACACTGGTAGACAAAACACACACAAAGCCATACAAAGCTACACGGAACAGCTGCTACTCTACAAATACAACACGAGTCATTCTACACGTCGGATCATGCATTCTACTGGGGCTAACTAGCTAACGCTCTGTCCTCAACGCAACGACTTCCTGCACGCCAGCAGCTACACATGCACACATTTAGAAGCGAACGCACACAAACACGCACCTTGTCACACCTTATTCGTTACTGGACCAGATTAACTTGTGTTGTTGTTGTTGTTGTTGTTTCACACTCGCCGGCGGTCGCTCGTTTGCCCGTGTGTGCGTCTGCGCTGGCGTTTATCGTCCCGTATGTGTGCGATTTTCATGCATGTGCCGAATGAAGGTGTGTCTCTTTTGTTTGTGCGTGCGTATGCATGTTTGCATGGGAGGTTTTCAGTAAAAGGGGGTTTGATTGGCAGCAGCGGCAAGGGGAGGGGGCGGGGTTTATATCAGGACGACACTAACACACAGGTGAGGTGAAGCGAGGGTGGGGCTGGGGGCGGGGCTAGGGGCGGGGCCGTGGGAGGAAAAAAGCGACAGGCTGCAGAAAATCAGAGCGTTTTCAAGGAGGAAGAGGAGTGTGTGTGTGTGTGTGTGTTGGAGTGGGGGGGGGGCATTAAGGGGGTGTCGAGGCTGAGGTGCGGCATCTGGAAGAGTCTGTTTTAGTTGATTTGGTTCCATAGAGTCACAAAAAAATATGTAGAACATCTGGAGTCTGGTACAGCGAGGCGAGGGCAGCGAGGGGCGGCCGGAGAGGACGGGAAGGGGGGGGGGGGGTCCTGAAGTCGACTAATACCCCTGGAAGAGAAGGAGGAGGGGGTTAACACTGGATGAAAGTCACTGAATAAAAGAGCCGAGTAGAAACAAAAACAGTCCTGTAAAGAACTGGTTTGGAAAACACTGAAGGAAGAGTAAAGTGTCTTAACCCTCCGGTATCCGGGTGCGCCTTTTAGGCACACGTTGCACTTCATGTTAAAAAACTTCATATTATTTTTCACAATTTAAATAAGGTTAGAATTCAAAAGTTGTTCATTTTTGCATGATCTTTAAAATTCTGGCCACCAACTAAAATGTGCACATTGTAAACAAAAGAAAATGACCAGACTAGCATCTGTCTGCCAAGTGTGCCTAAAACGCACTGTTACTTCCATTTGATCTGTATGATTAGAGCTGAGCTGGATTTACAAAAATAAAATCAAATTAGAGCAGAAAAATAAATCAATATATAATATTCAATAGTTTTATTTACAGGTGTGCATTTTACGCACACTTGGTGACAGATGCTAGTATTTTTGAACATTTGAGCTAGCACCAAAAATAATAACGCAAATTAACCAGTGTTGGAGTTAATCACTGACATATGCCAGGATGAAAAAAATCAAATAATATGCGATCCACTTTTTATGTAGTATATTGAAAAAAAATATTTTTTTGTGTTTTTTGCATCCAAAAAAATGGTTTGTTTACATTACAAATACAGCATTTAAAGGGTTAAAAAAATGTGACACTTATTGAGTTTTTAGTATTTTTATTTATGGCTCAAGTTGATGAAATAAAAAAAAGTGGAAAAGAATTAAAAATAAACTATATGAAAAAATTTTGACATTATTCCACAAGTGGGTGAAAAAGGCACACTTGGTGCTTAGTAAGGGCCTAGCTGGACAGGATACTGGAGGGTTAAAGGAGTCATATTTAGCTTTTTTTAAATGGAATTCTGCATTTTCAAACATGGTGGCAGGAAAATGAGCGGTTGAATGTAATATCTGACTACTCTTTGCTGCTGTTCCTGTGTTTTGTTAAATTTGCCGTATGCTTTAACCCTTTCATGCATGATGCCCACATTTATAGACACATATGCTGTGTTTCCACTACTTGGTATTGGCTCAGCTCGGCTCGACTCGACTCGGCCTTTTTGCGTTTCCATTGCGTAAAAGGACCTGGAATCTGGTACCTGGTACTAGTTTTTTGGTATCACCTCCACCGAGGTTCCAGGACTGGGGACCAGATACTAAAGGTGACGTGAAAACACTGCAGACCACTGATGGGTCAGAGCTGTCTCTGTGACCCGCTGTTTTACAAAAAACAGATGCAGAAGTTTCCAGTAAATATAGCAGTAGGTTCATCCACATGATGACAGCCTGTAAAACTACACCATGGTTTGTAGAGGAGGTTCAGACGTAAAAATTCAGCATGAGCTTGACGAGACAACACGAAACGAGCGAGTTTATCAGCAACTCTGAACAGACGACACAGAAGTAACGCGCCGCATCGCTATGACGACCAGGTACTGTAAAGTGGGTAGTATCCTGTAATGGAAACGGTCTACAGGAATAGGACCTGGTACTCGAGTCGAGCCGAGTCAAGCTGGTTCCATGTGGTGGAAACGTGGCAATAGTTTCCAAAGGGTTCTAAAGGCAATATTCTCCAAACCACATGGGGGCAGTCTCTGTAGACCCTCAGCAATACAATGCAAAAAAGGATCATCTTCGTTTTAGAATTTAGACTGCTCTGTGATCTCGTAAGTTAACCTCCTAAGACCCAGCTATGGGTTTTCTGTCCACATCTGTACACAAGAGTTTCACAGCTACATAAAAAAATAAAAATTTAATTAAACAAAAAAAAAAAAAACCCAAAAAACTGTCCACCGTAAAGAACATCTCATAAAAATTGTTTTAAAATGCATCAGAAAAACTGTTGCATCATGATGTTTCCAATATAGACAATTATTTAATTTTAAAAAGTCCAAACTTGTACTTTCCTGGGTCTCAGGAGGTTAAATATATTATTAACAAAACTATATTTTAAAAAAAATGCATTTCAACTTTAACCTAATTTTGAGCAATGAAATCAATCTAAAAGAAATCTAGGTATTTTTTTTCCCCATAATTCATGCATGAAAGGGTTAAAAAGTACAGAAAAGTGTAGTTTTTCTACTTTCCAGGGGTGCCACAGGTGTCTTATCTGGGCCCACTGAGGTTCTGAAAAAATATATATAATAGATGCAATGAGAAAACTACAGTAAGTATGTAACAAGATGCAAATAGTTGAAAATAGAAAAGCTGTTTAAAGGAGTGATAAAGGAGCCTCATATTTACAAACATCTTTGTCCAATTACTTTTGAGCCTGAAAATTTATGATATACAGTGTGTTTATAATATTCAGTTTTTGCTCTACAGATCTTTGTTGCTCAACAAAAATTAAAAAGTACCGTTTGTTACCTCCGCCAAGGAGGTTATGTTTTTGCCAGGGTTTGTTTGTTTGTCTGTCTGTTTGTCTGTCCGTTAGTGTGCAACATAACTCAAAAAGTTATGGACAGATTTGGATGAAATTTTCAGGGTTTGTTGGAAATGGGATAAGGAAGAAATGATTAAATTTTGGTGGTGATCGGGGGTGGGGGGGCCCACGGGGGGGGCCACTGATCAGCCTTGGCGGAGGTCTGCGCTCTCCGAGTGCTTCTAGTTTGCTGATGTATTTAATATGAGTGTATTCTCCAGTCGATGCTTCATTTTATTCAGTATTTTTGCCCAAATAATTCACATTGAGAACTGACTAGTGCTGCTTTTGTTGTTGTTGTTTATTCATGTTACACATAAACAGCATCCAGTTTTAGTAAAGGAAGCTATTATTGTTTTGCCAAGAGATAATGTTACAAAAAAAAGTCAATTAATACTGAAAAACACTGATTTTATCCTTGTTTTTTGCACATATTAAAGCCTTAACTATTCACTGACTGCATGTGTATAATTTTACAGACATTGTTTGACAAACTGGTCAGAATCCAGTTGAAACCAGTTCTTCTGAAGCAGATGAAGCTGAACTCAACAGGTGTGAGGCTAGTTTCAGAAGCATTTATCATTAGAAGTGTCTCAGAATAATTCCAACGTCCTCCTCCAGGTGTCGGTATCTGTTAGATGATCAGATCCAGATATCGACTGAGAGGCTGTTTATTCACTTTAGATTAGAAAAGGAGAGAATGCAAATGGAGACACCTTTAAATCTGAGAAACTCCTGGGTCTAAACATCAGTTAAAGGTGAAAAACACACCAACCTGATTTTTGGCAGTCGGATGCTGTCGTGCAGTCTGGTGAGGTCGGTGACATGAGTTTGTTTGGTGTGGTGTGTGTATTTTCCTGTATTAAATTAACTAATTATGTAGATGTTCATTAAAGCTCCGATTAAAGTTAAGGGTCATTACCCCATAGCCCCCTGAAGGGCTATTGTTTTTGGTTCAGTTTGTTTTGTTGTTTGTTAACACTTTAGCAGCAAATCTATTGGTTGAATTCATACCAAATTGGGTTTATAGATTGCCAGTGACCCAGAATAGATCTCACTACATTTTGGGAAAAGTTGGTCAAAGTTTCAATTTTTTATGAATTTTTAATTTTTTTTTTTTTTCCCCATTTACTTAGAATGGGGCAAAATTTCACGTCCGTAGCAGCAAAACTATTGGTTGAATTCATATCAAATTGGGTTTATAGATTGCCAGTGACCCAGAATAAATGTGATTATATTTTGGGAAAAATAGGTCAAAGTTAAATTTTTTGATGAATATTTTACCTCTTTTTTTTCCTCACATTTACTTATAATGGGAGAAATTTGACACGTCTATAAAAACATCTATTTTGTTTCAATTTCCTTCAAACTTGGCACACATTTAGAGGCAACTGATATGATGACATCAGCACATGCATAGACATGATGACATCAGCTGGATCGATGACAAAATAAGCTACAATATATGCGAGGGGCGGGGTTTGTTGTATCTGGAACCACTTGTTTTATCAGAAACAGAGAAAACTGAAGAAAAAGTGACTTTTTCAGCCAAATACATCAATAAATGAACGTAAAAACACATGTATCCACCCTCTGTTTTTCTTACCTCTCCTCCTTCGCCGCCCTGCTCCATTCCTCCATATTCTCCCTGCAGAAGCAAAACAACCAATCAGATGGCAGACAGGTGGTCATGTGACCAGTGGATGAACAGATGAAGTAATGGCAGGGCAGAGGCTTCAAGCACCGTCTCCTCCAGTTATGATGGAATAAAGCAGTGGACACTACAGGTATCATGCTCTAGGGCTGAGCTGACTGTTAACGACATGCTTCAGACTTTTCCTATGGGGGGGGGGGGGGGGGGGGGGGGCGTATTTTGAGTTTACAGCGTTAACGGTTACAGGACTGTCTGGGTTTGACTACTTTTGGTCATGCTGTGGATGTGTCCAGTGTTATCTGATGGGTTACAGTTAAAGGTTCATGGAGGAGCTCCGTGGTTCCAGATGGAGGCTCAGGTGAACAGAAGCACAAGCTCTGTAATGGGTTCAGCCTTCAGTTACATTATTTATTCATGTGTTCAACTCCTGTCAGGGCTGGGCGATACTGACGGAACACAATCTGACCTACATTTGGATATGTGTCCATGAACGCTGCCAAAATCTGAACCCACCAAGTGGATTTGTCTCATTTCTGGTCCAAATGTCTCATCACACTTAAAATAAGACACAATCACCTGAAGAGGAACTTAACAATCAGATATAAGAAGTGATTTAGAGACGAAAGATCTGGAAAATCTGAGTTCAAGAAATCTGAACAAGATTATTTTTCTTTGCTTAATTCAAGACTTTTTTGCTTAATTCAAGCTTTTTTTGCTTAATTCAGATTTTTGCTTAATTCAAGCTTTTTTTTTTTTTTTTTGCTTAATTCAAGTTTTTTTTTGTTTAATTCAAGATTTTTTTTTTTTTTTGCTTAATTCAAGTTTTTTTTTTTTTTTTTGGCTTAATTCAAGCCTAAAAAAATCTTGAATTTATACATTTACTAAATGATCCGCCTTGGCAGAGGTCGGTGCTCTCCGAGTGCTTTTCTAGTTGTAAATACATTTTTTTGAACAGATATTAACCTTCCCTTGACTTCGCCCATTTATTACACTTGGCAGAGGTAATAAATGGGCTCATCAGGGTTATGATTATGTCTAACATCGGTTATGTTTTCATCGGGGTTTGTCTGTCTGTTTTTTTATTTGTCTGTTAGCAAGATAACTCTAAAGTTATGGACGGGTTTTTGATGAAATTTTCAGGAAATGTTGATACTGGCACAAGGAACAAATGATTAAATCTTGGTGGTGATCGGGGGTGAACTGTTCTACCTTGGTGGAGGTCAGCGCACTGAGTACTTTTCTGGCTACTGTTGTGATCATGAATGTTGCTTGTTTTATTTCTCACTGATGATCATGTGCTCTGCGTTTTAGAAAAGCCACCAGTGGACTGGTGTTGAAAACTAGCATGTGTGCTACATACACCTGAGCAAAGCATCTGGTCTGTGATGTCCATATCAACGAAATTAAATTAAGTTAAATTAATGTTCTATCTATAGTCCTGTTCTCATCATAAAACCTCAAATAAACAACTGGATTCTTTCACTTTCACTCAGATCTAATAATGACCTAATAAGAACATGTATAGTATTGCCCAGTCCTGTTTTATTAATGAGAACATGTAGAAACACAGGTTTAACAGTTCCACAGCAGTTTAATGCATGAGCTCTGCAATAAACAAAAGAATAAATAAAAATATATATATATTGCAGGGTGCAGGGTAAACTGAAATAAAGGATCATGCATGTTGTCCTGTCTGTCTGTTTTTCATACCACCCAACCCCTAAGGCAGTGGTTCCCAACCTTTTTTTACTCATGACCCCATTTTAACTTCACAAATTTCTGGCGACCCCAGACATTCACAACACAGACTTTTTTTTTTTGCTAAAATAAATGTGTTTTTGATCACATAATAGTTTGCTATTCTATGTTGCAAATAAACGTTAATTATAGACAACATTTAGGCTGTTTAATGTATATTATTCTGGACAGAGGCAGTAAATCCAGGTGTAGATTACTGCACAAAGGGAGGATTTGATTTTCCTTGGTCAGGATATGTACAGTCAGTCCAGCTGCAAATTAATACTGAACAAAAATAACTCCAACTATGAATTATGAAAGAGCTGCAGCATCTGAACTGACCACAATGAACATTTGACAGATAAACAGAACCACAGGGCTGCAGTTTCAGCTTCAGTTTGTCTGTATGGATTGGGGTTGTCCCTCTCAACTCACCATATATGTTTAATTAGTAAGTTTTTTAATTTTTTTTTTTTTTTTTTTTAGCAATAACTAGAAATTTCAGGCGACCTCATTTGAATTCCAGGCGGCCCCACGTGGGGTCCCGACCCCAAGGTTGAAAAACACTGCCCTAAGGTGACCTATGACCTATGAGCCCTGTCCAATAGGCACCTCGTATACAGGCTCCTCCTATCAGGGGAACACAGACAACACACAAACAAAAGGAAAAGGTGAGAATCACAGGAACACAACAACACACACACACACACACACACACACACAGAAGCATAGGAAACTAAACACAGAAAACTAAACCAGAACGACATGCAACGACAGCGGCAGATCTTAGATGTGTCACAACATCTAACATGTGGAAAACAGAAACACACAAACAGACCAATCACAGACAGATACGACGACTGCAGCACAAACTGAACCCCCACAGCTCATGTGCTCACAGTCACATTTAAACAGCTGTTGTACGTATGGAGTTTATTTTATTACTAGTGTACATGGATATTCATACTGTGTCTTGGTCATCATCTCATTCATTTTCAGTTTTTGGTTTGTTGCAGCTTTGTGACACAAAAGAGTCCACAGGTTCCTATAGAGTAAAAAAGGTTTTTATTTTTTAATAAGCGTGTAAGAAAACATCAGTTCTGCAATATATTGTGATATTTTATTTCATGATACTGTATCGATATTAAAAAGTACTGTAATGAAATTTTTAGGTTTTTATTCAAATGCAGATATTGTGGAGGTTCATTTTTGGTTTTTTTGTTTTTCTTTTTTGTTTATGTTTTATTTATTATTTTTACACTCTTTTATTAAATAATATTAGTTCCTTTAGTTCCGCGGTGACTTCTGCTAGCGCTGACGTCACGTGTATACCCTCTATTTCAAAATGTAATTTTGTTTGGAAATAGTGTACATTACTAAAAAAATTGTACACATCTTGAATATTTTCTTTATTGCAGTTGTATAATTTCATAAATACACCAAACATTGCATTATTGTATGGAAATACAAAGTTAAATAGTTCAGTAATAAACTAATCACACATAGGCGACAGAATACGGAGGACTGAACCTGCCATATTCAAACATACACACAGAAATATGAAAATGGCTCAATAAATTCATTCCCTTACCATTTATTTATCTATTTGGTTCTTAGCCTCCTCATGGTAAAATGTAGATGACTAAGTATTTTTTTTATGGCTACGGTCACATTTTTTCTTCTTTTTCGAATCAAAAATGGTTCTTTAGATGGTAACGCTTGCAGATCCCTGCTTTAGAGGATCTGGGATCGGGGGGGGGGGGGGGGGGGGGGGGGGGTCTACTGTGGACATTTACTGAATTTGTGATTTGTGTGTTCAGAAATCTTACCAAGATAATTTGTTGTTCCATTGGTAGATTTTTTTGCTTAATTCAAGATTATTTTTTTTTTTGCTTAATTCAAGATTTTTTTTTGGTTTTGCTTTATTCAAGGTTTTTTTTTTTTTGCTTAATTCAAGTTTTTTTTGTGCTGAATTCAATATTTTTTTTTGCTTAATCAAAATGCTTATTTTTTTCTTAATTCAAGCTTTTTTTTTTTTTTTTTTTTTTACTTAATTCAAGATTTTTTGGCTTAATTCAAGCCAAAAAAATCTTGAATTTATACATTTATTAATTTTAAACACTATGTATTTACAATATGACATAAATAATATAATAGTCACCTATCAATGTATTTGGAATAAGTGTAGTTTATTTATGAGAGTTTATAAAATGAGCCCACAGTGACGGTACAAAACTCACTTTCCAAACATTCACATTCAGAAAACTCCTCAATTTTTTTGTTTTTTTTTTTACAATTTTTTTCTCATTTCAAAATACATTTTCATGAAAATATAAGTAATTACTGACCCAGAAATATAAGTTTGGTGTAGATTATTACCTCTGCCAAGGAACGGCAGAAGTTCTGTTTTCATCTGGGTTTGTCTGTTTGTTAGATAACTCAAAAATCTACGGTGGCACCTGTCTTTTATGACTCTTATTCAAGTCATTTTTCATTGTTTGTTTATTGTTATTCATGTAATTTTTCAACAAAAAACTGTCAAATAAACAGATTTTTAAAAAATGAATGTTTTTTGTATTTGTAGATCCACTTAATGAACATGTGTAAATGATAAACTGAGGCAGAATAGTATTAAAATTACGCCTATTTTTTTTTTTAAATAAATGGTTCTTAATAAAGTTGTTCATATTTTTTTAAGGGACGGTTTGTAGATGTAAAAAAAAATCACTGTAAAAATAGAGAAAAATTTTGGAGTTGTCATTATTTAGGGTTATTATCTTTTTATTATGTTATTCTTTTACTAGTTCGACTGTTTCAGATCATATTGGTCTGAATGTGGAACCTGAACTAAAATCAGTTTCACTTTTATCCTGATATTAGTGACTATATTCACAACCGTCTGATGCATTATGGTATAATGTCCAGAGATTATTCTGGAAACGCTGTTAAATCTCTAATGGAGATAAGGATGATTTTAAAACTGCCTTTTAGATGCATTAGTGTGGGACGGAGCTGCACATCTGCAACTGTAAAATGACTAATATAATGGTTTATTTTTATTGTTTTTACTCTTTGCCTGAATTTACTTCCTCAAACACTTTATTTGTTTTTTTATACATGATACATTTAATGCTTTTTTTTCAGCTTTTACACTTTTTCTCTGGGCAAAGTACCTGTAACTGATCATTTTATGCTCAATTTAGGACATTTGGATCATCTGTTCAATCAATATTTGACTTTTTTATATTAAACAGTCAAAAATAATTAACTGCTGCACAGAATCTGAAAACATCTGATTAAACACACTGACAATTTTAATGTGGATGCAAAAGTGAGTGTTGACAGGTTTTCTGAGTGGGAACAGCTCCACCCAGTAGTCGCATCACTGCACTTTTATGTTAATTAAAATCTATTGAATCTATAAATTAACTCTAATTCAGTTTCTATCTCAAAGTCGTTTGATGTTGGATGTTTTTTCCGTCACACTTTGTCAAAAATGACTCAAACACAATCCCACTGCGGCTCAGTTTAGCGTTGCCATGGTAACCCACCTGGTTCATCATCCCGGTCGACGCGGCGACGTTCTCCACCCCCTCCACGGCGGCCTGCGACACCTCGTTGGCCCCGGCGACGGCTGTGTCTGCAACGATGTTGGTCTGATCCACGGTCCTGTTGGCGACTGCGGCGGAAAACACGGAAATGACCAAACACGAACACGTTTACGACATTTACAAGGCCTAGGGTCGACCTCAACGTTTAACTAAATTAGGCTACGTTCAGACAGTAGTCTAATGTGGCCCAAATCCGATTTTTTGGCCCGTATGTGATCTGTATCCGATCTGTTAAAGACCATTTGAACAGCACAACTCTGACCCAGGCCACTTTCATATGTGGTACTAAATCCGATACGTATCCGATATTTTGTAATGCGACTTCAGTTTGTACAGCCAGGTCGCATTTATTCGAACTTTATGTCATTGAAATGCGACAAACATCACAATTCTGAATACCACGAGGAGAAGTATCAGAAAACATTCTTACTTCTGTAAACCACAGTGCGAGTCTGCATGGTCACGAATTCTGTCAGGACTTCTTTTGCGCATGTGAGTAACTTCAGGGTCGCATTCAGGTCATATTCAAACCTGATAGAAGTCGCATTTAATGTGCCATATGAACAAGCGCACAAAAAAAATCAGATTTCATCAAAAAAATCTAAATTGTGTATTAAGACCTGCTGTCGGAATGTAGCCTTCGACAAACATTTCATGACATTTTATACAGTTTTATTGTACAGAAGTTCATTTTCAGAATTCACCTTAAAATACTTTTTAACCCTTAAAAGTTCCTCGGGGCATTTTTTTGCTATTCACTTTTTTTTTTTTTTTTTTAATTTCCAACTCATTATTTAATGTTGAATGAATGTAGTTCAAAATCACCAGAATATTCAGTTTTTTTAACTTTCATAATTGTCGTCTCGGTTTCTAAAGCTAGCCTAAAATAGCTAAGCAACACAAAATAGACAAAAATGTCCAATTGAAAACCACTGAAATGCTGTCTTTGTTACTGCCCCCTGCTGGTCAGAGTTTGTAATATTAATACAATGTAAAACCCCTTAAACACAGAGGTTTGGATTAAATCTGAGGTTTTACAGATGGAGGTAAATGACTTCTATCAGGAATTCAGTGACTCTGACACTAGAAAACTTGTTCTCAAAACAGAAGAATGTGATTTACAGAAGAAATCATACATTTATTTACAGATTGTTTATATTTTTCATTTAAGTACCTGCACACATATGGTTTGTACATATGTTTTATGAATCAAACGCTTGTCTTACCTGTGTTTACTGATGACACCACTCCCTCCTTTGTTTTATTGCCTGTGGATAAAAAAAACATATTATGAACGTGTTTTTTATGAAACACTGAAGCATTTAGGCCAAAGTGAAAGTAAAAATATTAACAAATAAATAAATAACTAAGCTCAATTGGATGAATTAGAAAGTTTATGGACACACTGATATCATCCATTCATCCATGTATCATCCATCCATCAGTTCATCCATCCATACATTATCCATCCATCCATCATTCATGTATCATCCGTCCGTCCATCCATCCATCCATTATTCATCCATGTATCATCCATCCATCAATTCATCCATCCATCCATTATCCATCCATCCATCCATCATTCATGTATCATCCATCCGTCCATCCATCCATCCATTATTCATCCATCCATTCATCCATGTATCATCCATCCATCCATCAATCCATCCATCCATGTATCATCCATCCATCCATCCATCCATCCATATATTATCCATCCATCCATCATTCATGTATCATCCATCCATCCATCCATCCATTATTCATCCATCCATTCATCCATGTATCATCCATCCATCAATCCATCATCCATACATCATCCGTCCATCCATCCATCCATGTATCATCCATCCATCCATCCATATATTATCCATCCATCCATCATTCATGTATCATCCATCCATCCATCCATCCATCCATTATTCATCCATCCATCCATCCATCCATCATTCAAGTATCATCCATCCATCCATCATTCATGTATCATCCATCCATCCATCCATCATTCATGTATCATCCATCCATGCATCCATCATCCATTATTCATCCATCCATCCATCCATCCATCCATCCATTATTCATCCATCCATCCATCCATCCATTATTCATCCATCCATCCATCCATCCATTATTCATCCATCCATCCATCCATCCATCCATAAAACCATCTTCCGTTCATTCGTTAATATTTACAAACTGCAGTTTTAACTCTAACATTATGTAACAAACATGTTCTGAAAAATGACCTCCTGGTAGATCTGTACCGTCTGAACACCCCCCCCCATCAAACCCCTTTAAAATGAACCCAGCTCAAATGCATGTGTTTCCAGTGGATCAGAGCTGGCTCATACTGTGGTGTCTGTTTAGTGAACTGGTTTCTGCTGCCTCAGCATCATCCACCGCCGTCTAAAAATAACCCTGGAAACCTACTTTTCCTGGCCGTCCTTCCACTGTGCCTACTGTTACTGTTCTGCTCTGTTTGGATGGGACTGGAGTAAAAGCTCCTGGGACTGTTTTTTCCACCGGTGCCGTCCTCATTACAGTGGATCCACAGCAGATTAAATGGGCGTTTACGTAACAGGACGGAGCAGGAATATGAGCCGTGGAAGATAAAAGGGAGGAAGGAGGAGATTGGACTGAACAGGGGGAGTCAGTGGTGTGTCTGCGGCGCTTCCAGCCCGTCTGCACGCTCCTCGCCGTCCGTTATCCACGTGCCGCACCATGACACAGCTGGTTTCCCTCCGCCTGCAGGGGGCGCCGCCGCAGAACCATCCGATAATCGACTGTAATCCTGATCGAAAGCTGCCTTCGGTAATTGAGGATTGCACAGATTAGAGTGTGTGGGTGCTCTTTTCATGACACATTAGGAGGAAAAAAAAAAAAAAAAGCACAAACGGACGGCTTTAGTCACATTTACAGATGGTCATTTAACTGAAGAAGCTGAACAGAAGCTTCAACAGCCACGGAATTTAAACCAGTAAAGAACTGCATGAAAGAGAGAGAAAGAGAGAGAGAGCAAGAGAGAGAGAGAGAGAGGAGAGAGAGAAAGAGAAAAGAGAGAGAGAGAAAGAGAGAGATAGAGAGAGAAAGAGAAAGAGAGAGAGAGATAGAGAGAGAAAGAGAAAGAGAGAGAGAGAGAGAGAGGGAGAGAGAGAAAGGAGGAGAGGTAAGAGAGAGAGGAGATGATAAAGAGAGAAGAGAGAGAGAGAGAGAAAGAGAAAGAGAGAGAGAGATAGAGTGATAAGATTGAAGAGAGAGACAGAGAGAGACGATTGAGAGAGAGACAGAGAGAGACTGATAGAGAGAGAGAGTGATAGAGAGAGAGAGAGATAAATAGAGAGTGACAGATATATAGATAGATAGATAGATAGATAGATAGATAGATAGATAGATAGATAGATAGATAGATAGATAGATAGATAGATAGATAGATAGATAGATAGATAGATAGATAGATAGATAGATACTTTATTCATCCATTACAGGTTCCAGCAGTATTCACAAACTTAAAAAAACAGTAGTAAACACAATCGTAAAAAACACTTCAACTTTTCACAGGAGTCAGTGCAAAGGAGACTGTTGTGTTTAGATAGAACGGCAGGGGTTATGTTTTCATCTGCGTCTGTCTGTCTGTCTGTCTGTCTGTCTGTCTGTCTGTCTGTCTGTCTGTCTGTTTGTCTGTCTGTCTGTCTGTCTGTCTGTTTGTTTGTTTGTTTTGTTTGTCTGTTTGTTTGTTTGTTTGTTGTCTGTTAGCCAGATAACTCCAAAATGTTATGGATGGATTTGGATGAAATATTCAGGAAATGCTGACACTGGCACAGGGAACAGTTGGACTCATGTTTATATGAATGAATACATTTTTCTTATTGTGTCCTGCGTCAGAACATGTCCAGGCCTTACATGAGCCTACAGAACACCAAAAAAGACCAAACACCAGACAACAGACACAACAGAGATAAACAAGACCATATACTGACCTACGTAAACAAACACATCTGCTGCTGTTTCCAGGTTTTACAAACAATAATGCTAATTATATACTTTTAACTAAACAACCATTTCAACAAATAATTACATTTTGGTGGTGATTGGGGAAGGGGGGGGGGTGATCTGCCTTGGTGGAGGTCTGCGCTCTCTGAGTGCTTTTCTAGTTTTACATAAATATTCTGCTACAATACACTGTGTGTGAGGCAGTAAATGAACACAGGCCTATACACAACTAAAACAATATCTAATCAACTTCTGTTCTGATACTTTCTAACACAGTTTTGTGTGTTTATCCATAAATCACTGACAGAAAATTCCAGTTCTTTGAAACTGGAGCCTTTACTGGTCCTTCTGAAACAATTTTTCAAATATCAATTTCCATGTATGAGTTTCAATTTTGTATCATATTTGATACATCGGGTCTCAGTGCTCAAATATGATTATTTTGAACCAACAAAAACATAATATAACACAAACACGTCTAACAAATTGATAAATTTGATAAATTGTTGTGTCTGTATGACTGCACTGCTATGATCGATAGCATAAGTAGAACTTGTCTGCCACCACTGTCCAGTTGTAAACTACCATTTAATCCTGCATTGTGCAGGTAATAATTTGAGTCAACATGAGAGGCATGAAGGGAAGAGCATGTATTTGTGTGGCCTGTCAAAGATGATTACATTCATCCAGCGGTAGTGAACTGCAGCCTTCACAGTGTACCATGGTCTGGTAGGAGGAGAAACGTCATGAACAGCAGCAGAACCACCAGGGTGGAGCAACATGACTTCTAAAAGTAATTAGTTATAGTTACTACTTATTTTTTCAAAAAAGTAATTGAATCAGTAACAGAATTACTCCTTCATAAATGTAATCAGTTAACCGGGAAAGTAATTATTGCGTTACTTTTTTGAAAAAACCTTCCACCATGGGCCCGTCTGGGGTCCACCAGGGCCCGTCTGGGGTCCACCAGGGCCCGTCTGGGGTCCACCAGGGCCCGTCTTTTCCACCACATAAGTGCATATGTACATTTACAGAAGCAGATGCTCCTCCAGTTAATCCCACATCTGCACTTTTTCCAGTCGCTCCTCTCTGATCCAGCGGTAACGTCTTCAGTCCAGTCAGTCGGACTGTCACTGATAACTCCTCCCATAAATTAGCTGTGCACGTAGCTGCGTTCAAGTGCATGGGGTGTGCTGGGACAACTCAAACTACGCAGATGTCATTAGTGGTCAGGTGAAGGCAGGACGACTCAGACTCATGGACACACAGGTGAAGCATGAAGGCAGTGTGGGGGATCTGAACAGAAGAACGACTCGTAAACGAATCAGTTCTTATTGTTCATTTAAAAGAGCCGTTCAAAAGACTCAACTTGAACGTCACATCTGTCGTGCCTGGCTGAGTGAGCCAGGATGGATAAAATCGGCCAGAATCCCTCACAACATTTGAATACAGACATAAACTTGTGCCTGGTAGACAGTCAGGAAATGTTTCTATTCATTTGGTGAGTTTGGGATAGATGGAGCCTGTGAAGGCTGAGGAAAACCTGCACAAACGGCCTCTGAGCTGCACCATCGATCAGACAAAGACACGCAGAAAGTCCATTACAGTAGGATTAAGAGTGTGCAGCTTCTATCCCCAATTAGAAATAATAAATAAATGCAATGAAGTAGAGTCATTTCTAGTCTGGATTTGAGATTTATCAGCTCTGATTGGATGCAAATGGTAAAAAAAAAATCACTGAAATTGAATAGAAATCTTGTGCAAACTGAGCAAATAAAGCAGCGTGAGCATCAGCCTTTCAACACAAAGGAAAAGCCTCTTTCTCCAGCTAAAAATAGTAAAATAAATGCAATAGAGTCATTTTTTAGTCTGGATTGTGATTTATCTGCTCTGATCTGATGAAAACAGTTTTAAAAAATCATCTAAATTTGAAATCTTGAATAAATTGAGTAAATACAGCAGCATGAACATCCAGCCTTTCATTATCTGCAAGTAATACGAAGGAAAAGCCTCTTTCCCCAGTTATAAATAATAAAATGCACCAAAGTATTGTCATTTTTAGTCTAGATTTGTGATTTATCTGCTCTGATCTTATGAAAACAGTTGTTCAAAAAAATCACCTGAATTTAATAGAAATCTTGCATAAATTGAGCAAAAACAGCAGCGTGAACATCCAGCCTTTTATTATCTGCATGTAGCACAAAGGAAGAAACGACAGAAATGAATAAATACATATGTATTTATCTTTGTTTTAATCATATTCGAGTGTGCAGCCTCTTCCCCCAATTAAATATAATAAATAAATGCAATAAAGTCGAGTCATTTCTAGTCTGGATTTGTGATTTATCTGCTCTGATCGGATGAAAACAGTTAAAAAATTCATCTAAATTCGATAGAAATCTGCATAAATTGAGCAAATACAGCAGCATGAGCATCCAGCCTTTCATTATCTGCAAATAATACACAGGAAAAGCCTCTTTCCCCAATTATTCATAATAAAATGCACTAAAGTATAGTCAATTTAAGTCTGGTTTTGTGATTTATCTGCTCCGATGTGATGCAAATGGTCAAAAAATGTCCATAATTTGATAGAAATCTTGCATAAATTGTGCAAATCCTGCAGCCTGAGCATCCAGCCTTTTATTATCTGGACGTAGCACAAAGGAAAATGACAGAATGAATAGATGTTTATGTTTTATCTTTTTAAAAAAAAAATCTTATTAGAGTGTGTATCCTCTTTCCCCAATTAAAAATAAATAAATGCACTAAAGTACTCTGATCTGATGAAAACGGTTAAAAAATCTCCTAAATTTAACATAAATCTTGTGCAAATCCTGCAGCCTGAGCATTCAGCTTTTCATTTTCTGCAATAACACAAAGAAAAAGCCTCTTGTCCCAGTTACTAATAATAAAATGCACTAAAGTGGCTTCATTTTTGGTCTGGATTTGTGATTTCTCTGCTCTGATCTGATGCAAATGATTAAAAATCTCCTAAATTTAATAGAAATCTTCTTGAGATTGAGCAAATGTAGCAGCCTGAGCATCCATCATTTTATTATCTGCTAATAAAACAACAAGATATTAATAGAAACTTCTATTTTTAACTTGTTTTAATCAGATTAAAGTGTGTGCCTGTACTTTCCCATTACAAAAAAACTATGAAATGCACTAAACTACAGCTCTGGACATTTTTACAGTCCTCTATTTGGGATTCATCTGCTCTGATCTGATGCAATGGTTAAAAAAATCACCTAAATTTGAGCTAAATCTTGTGCAAATTGAACAAATCCAGCAGCCTGAGCATCCAGCCTTTCATTATCTGCAAATAATACAAAGGAAAATGACAGAAATTAACAGATAATTAAGTTTTTATCTTTTGGAATCAGATTAGAATGTGTGCATGTGCTCTTTATTACAAATAATAAATACACAAAACTATGGATCTAGTCATTTTTACAGTCTTTGCATTTTGTGATTTAACTTTAGTTTCTATCAGCAGTTTAAATATCTCCTGAAATTAATTAAAAATTGTTTTACAAATTAAAATGCAGCAGCCATGAAATGTCCATTCTAAAGTTTCTTGCCAGTAACTGCAGTAAAAATGCAATTAAAAGGCAAATATTCAAATAAATGTGTGTTTTTTTAATAGCATTAGTAAATGCATGCTCATTCTTCTGATGCAAAAAACATAAAATGCATAAAAGTAAGACTTAAGCCATTTCAATATTTGTGAATATTTGGTCTGATTTGATGAAAACTGGTCAAAAATCTCCTGAATTTCATGGAAATTGTGTAAAAATTCAAACATAACAGCGTGAAACATCATTCCAAATGTTCTGACTAATATTACACATATATATAATATACATTAAGCAGGTCATTAATGAAACAGGAGTGGGCCGAGGATGGTTCCCTGCGATATTCCACTAATCCTATTTTTTCATGATCATTAACCTCCCATCTATGCCTTTATACCACCAATACCAAGGCTTCTCAATTTTATATTTTCATTCATTTTGTTTATTTTGTTCATTCTTGTACAATTTGTTCATGTTTTTGTTCGATTTGTTGATTATTTTGTTCATTTTTGTTCAGTTGGTTAATAATTTTGTTCATTTTGTTGATTATTTTGTTCAGTTTGTTGATTATTTTGGTCATGTTTGCACAGCTTCTTAATAATTTTCTTGATTATTTTGTCCAGTTTGTTGATATATTGTTCAGGTTGCTGATATTTTGTTTGATTTGTGGATTATTTTGTTCATTTGTGTACAGTTAGTTAATCATTTTGTTCATTATGTTGTTGTTTGTTAATTTGTTGATATTTTTGTTTGATTTGTTGATTATTTTGTTCATTTTTGTTCAGTTTGTTGATTATTTTGTTTATTATTTTGTACAGTTTGTTGATATTTTTGTTCAATTTGCTGATTATTTTGTTCATTTTTGTTCAGTTTGTTGATTATTTTGGTCAGTTTGTTATTTTGTTCAATTTGTTCATTTGTTAATAATTTTCTTCAGTTTTTTTCAGTTGGTTGATTATTTTGTTCATTTTTGTACATTTTGACATTTGATTGACACATTTTGATGTGTATCTTCGATTGGTTGATTTATTTATTTTTTTTCATTTTTGTTCATTTTGTTATTTTGTTAATTTTTATCGTTTGCTTTTTTTTTCGTTTTGCTGATTATTATTATTATTGTTGATATGCCTTCTGAAAAAAAACACCTTAATAAAGATAATTATTACTTTCTTTTTTTAAATCTGAGTTTTGTTCGTATTTGCAGACATGAAGGCGGTGACGTAGCTCAACGACTGAAGCTGCATCTTCGTCTCAGAGCGAGTTTTCATCGTCTTAGAAATAATTAATGAATCCTGGACGTGAACGGGGACGTGGGCGTGTTCACGTAGCGTTTTAACGGCGTGGCGCTGACGTTGGGGTGGGGGTGGGGCCTCTTTACTTCCACGTCCCCTTTGGTTCATTCATCATCTGCTTTTCTGTGTCTGCGTTTCAGCGCTAACACCGAAGAGGACGGAGTCATTAAAGCTGCAACATTACAAACACACTCCTACAAAAACGGAGAGAGGATGATGATGATGAAGATGGGGGGGGGGGGGGGGGGGGGTTTGATGTAAGAGCAAACTGCTGCAGTGCTCCTTAGCCCCCCCCCCACCCTTTACAACAGTGACCACCACTGAATCTGTTTCATCAGCGTCAGAGAGGTTTCCTTCCAGCTGCTGCTTCATCTTCATCATCATCATCATCATCATCGGTCAGTTGACTTAAGTCATTTTAATACTGGTGGATTTGTCATTATCTGCTCTGATCTGATGCAAATGGGTCAAAAATCTCCCAAATTTCATGGAAATCTTGCACAAATTATGCAAATAAAGCAGCAAGAAACGTCCGTACAAATGTTCTGACAAATATTATGTCATTATCTGCAAATAATGTGAAGAAAAAAAGGCTGTTAAAAGATTAAAAAAACACCCTTTTTACAGTTTTTATCCTTTTTAGAATCACATTGGAGTGTGTGGATGCATTTTTACAGCTGTTTTCTCCTAAAAATATGACCAGCACTGATTCTTTTTCTTTTAATGGACATTTCCTTCCATCATCATCATCATCATCATCATCTTCCTCATCATCATCATCGGTCAGTCGACTTAAGTCATTTTAATACTTGTGGATTTGTCATTATCTGCTTCAATCTGATGCAAATGGGTCAAAAATCTCCTAAATTTAATAGAAATTTTGCACAAATTACGCAAATAAAGCACATCAGTGCAAATGTTCTGACAAATATTTTGTCTTTATCCGCAAATAATATAAAGAAAAAAGGCTGTTAAAAGATTAAAAAAACACCCTTTTTACAGTTTTTATCCTTTTTAGAATCAGATTGGAGTGTGTGGAAGCATTTTACAGCTGTTTTCTCCTACAAAATGTGACCAGCACTGATTCTTTTTCTTTTAATGGACATTTCCTTCCACCTTCATCATCATCATCATCATCATCAGTCATAGGACTTCAGTCATTTAAGATTTGTGGATTTGTCATTATCTGCTCTGATCGGATGAAAAGATGGGTCAAAAATCCATTAAATTTCATGGAAATCTTGCACAAATTATGCAAAATTCAGCAGCAGAAACGTCAGTAGAAATGTTCTGACAAATATTATTATTATGTTATTAAATATTATGTATTTATCTGCAAATACATGTAAGAAAAAAGACAAAAAAAGGTGTGTTTTTATCCTTTTAGAGTCAGACTGGAGTGTGTGGATGCATTTTTATGGCTGATTTCTCCTAAAAATGTAATCATCACTGGATTCTTTTTCTTTTGATGGACGTTTCCTTCCACCTTCATCATCATCATCATCCTCGGTCAAAGGACTCGAGTCATTTTAATACTTGTAGATTTGGTCAATATTGCTCTGATTTGATGCAAATGCGTTAAAATTCTTCTATATTTCATGGAAATCTTGCACAAATTATGCAAATAAAGCAACAAGAAACATTCGTACAAATGTTCTGACAAATATTATATCATTATCTGCAAATAATGTAAAGAAAAAAGACAAAAAAAAGAGTGTTTTTATCCTTTTTAGAGTCAGATTACAGTGTGTGGATGCATTTTTACAGCTGATTTCTCCTGTTTTCCTCCTTAAAAACTGTAACACCACTGATTCTTTTTCTTTTAATGGACGTTTCCTTCACCTTCATCATCATCATCATCATTATCGTCGGTCAAAGGACTCGAGTCATTTTAATACTGTGGGATTTGTCATTATCTGCTCTGATCTGATGCAATATGGGTCAAAAATCCATTAAATTTCATGGAAATCCTTGCACAAATTATGCAAATAAAGCAGCAAGAAACGTCCGTACAATGTTCTGACAAATATTATTATTACTATTAAATATTATGTCATTATCTGCAAATAATGTAAGAAAAAAAACAAAAAGGAGGTGTTGTTTATCCTTTTTCGTCTCAGATTGGATGTGTGGGATGCTGTTTTACAGCTGTATCTGCTAAAACCGATTCTTTTTCTTTTGATGGAGGTTTCCTTCCACCTTCATCATCATCATCGTCATCGGGTCAGTCGACACCCGGACCTGACTCTGCACTTTCTTTTTTTTTTTTTTTTTTTTTTTGCCTGGTTACTCAGAGTAACCTTGAGATGTGACGCAGACTCATACGAAGCTAAACCACAAAGCATCTACATCTTTAACCCCCCTCATCCTCTCATCCCCTCTGGTGGTGGTGGTGTGTGTGTGTGTGGGGGGGTTACATGTTCCAGCTGCTACGTTTAGGCTCCAAATCGCACTTTTTAACTTAAATATTCAAGTTTAACCATGTATATATTCACACTTTTCACTCAACTAACACAACTCTAAAACGTGAGCTTTTTTTTTCTTGTAACTTTGTCAAAGTGAAACTAAAAAAAAATGGAGTCTCAGGTTTTTTTTTTCTTTCTCTGCTGCAAACGAGCCTCATCACCAACTCCGTCACGGACATCCTGCTGCAGACATCACCAGTAAAAACCAAAGGGAGAGAGAGAGAGAGAGAAGGGGCGAGCGACGATAAAACAAACGGCCCGAGACAGAAACAGACTGCAGCATCTAACGTTTCTACAAAAACTCCACGAAAAAGACGACTTCTTTCCTCTTTTTAAAGCCGAATATTAAAAGTCAAAAGTGGAAGGATGGGAGACGTGTTAGCGCAGGTGAGATTAAAAAAAAAAAAGAGGATTATAGAAGGAACCTGAGTGGATTAAAAAATAATCCAAAAACGCAAAAACATACAGAAAACACTGAATTTACCACTTCACTCTGTGCATCCAACCCCCCCACACCCCCACACTCACCCCCACCCACCCACCCTCTGCCTTGCACCAGTCCTGCAGCAGCATCCCTCCTCCTCCTCCTCCTCCTCCCTCCTCCCCTCCTCCTCCTCCTCCTCCTCCTCCTCCTCCTCCTCATGAGTGTCCAGACTTGGACCCCCCTGGGACTCCACCTCAAACCCCATCCCTGCATGTTATCCTTCAGAAGCCCCCCCACCCAAACCCCAACCCATCCACACTCACCCAGATGAACCTTACGTACCTACATACATCACCCCTTCCTTGGTCTTGGCCGCCGCCTCCTCCATGCCGGCCTTGGTCTTCTCTGCGGCGGCCACCACCCCCTCCTTGGCCATGGAGAACCCCTTCATCAGTACATCCATCCTGGGCGAAGCGACGGCTGGGCTCCCCTGCTCCGGAACGCTGCTGCTGGTGCTGACGCTGAGTAAGGACGAGAGGATGTGAGATGTCACGGCGGGTTTCCGTGGGAATGTATGCGTGCGTGTGCGTCGCTGTGGCTCCTCCCTTCTGGTGCTACGGCAACGAGGGCTGAGAGAGAGGAGAGAAGAGAGAGAGGAGAGAGAGGAGAGAGGAGAGAGAGAGAGGAGAGAGAGGAGAGAGAGGAGAGAGAGGAGAGAGAGGAGGAGAGGAGGATGAGAGGAGAGAGCGAGAGAGGAGAGAGAGAGAGAGAAGGAGAGAGGGAGAGATGAGAGCGCACAGCAGGACTACAGCAGAGAGACTGAGAGGGAGGAGGGGGAGGAGCCGGGACAGAGGAGGCATGTGATGGAGGAGGGGGAGGGGAGGGGCGGGGGAGGATGCTGCAGCATTTTTCAAGTCATGCTGCAACCCCCCCCCTCTCCATCACCATCCCCTCCCCCTCCCCCCTCCCCCCTCCTCTCCATCTCCATCTTCCTCCACATGATTCGTACTCGTCTGCATGTTTTGATTGACGCGTCGCCGTGGACACACCTTTCAGGATGCTGAGCGCCGCTTCTGTTACGTAATAAGGGGAGCTTCAGATCGGGGGGGGGGGGGGGGGGGGGAAGGGGGGGGGTGTCATATGACTTATGAGATCCTGTCAGATTCAGAATCAGCTTTACTGGCCCCGTTCTTCTGCACAAAAACCAGGGTTTGGACTCCAGCCAAACCCAAATATTTATTTATTTATTTGATGATGACCAAGACAGCAGCAGTAAGAGGAGTTCTGATGGTGTTGTGTATGATTTTCTGATTATTTTGTTCATTATTGTTAAGTTGGGTGATTATTTTTGACCATTTCTACTCATTTTGTTCATTTTGCTGATTATTATTATTATCTGTTGGGTTTCTGTAATTGGATTAGAGTCTGGTTTTGACCAACTCTATATATAAAGTGTCATGAGATAACTTTTTGTTTGTGAACTGGTGCTATATAAATAAATTTGATTGATTGAGTGATTTGATTGGTTTTCCCCTGTAAGTCGCTTTGGAAAAAAGCATCTGCCAAATGCCTAACATAAACATTATTATTATTAATTATTGATTGGAACCTTTACTTATCCAGGAAATAAATGACTCATTTATATTTAAAAATTGTCATTTATTTGGGGGGACTTATGAGATCCTGTCAGAATCAGAATCAGCTTTACTGGCTCCATTTCTGCACAACAACCAGGTTTGGACTCCAGTCAAACCAAAAATATTTATTTATTTATTTGATAATTTATTTATTTTTGTAAAAGTGTAGTGACCAAGACAGCAGCCGCAAGAGGAGTTCTGATGATGTTTTGTACGATTCTCTGATTATTTTGGTCATTTTTAATCATTTGTTGATTATTTCATTCATTTTGTGATTAATTTTGTTAATTTTTATTCTTTTGTTAATTTTGATGCTGATGATTATTAGTATTATTATTATCGATAAACCTTTATTTAACCAGAAATGAATGACTCATAAAGATTAAAAACCTCTTTTGTAACAGTGTCACAGTTACGACAGTAGGAATATCAGTCATATGTCAACATTAATTTCTGTACCTATACGAACATTTAGCTAACTCTGTTGACGTTTTTATACAATTTTTCTGATAATTGTGTTCATTATTGTTAAGTTTGTTGATTATTTGGTCATTTTTACTCATTTGTCAATTACTTTATTCATTTTGTGATTAATTTCTTCATTTTTGTTCTTTTGGGGGCGTTTTTTGTTCATTTTGCAGATTATTATTATTATTAATATGATTATTGATTGTAACCTTTATTTACCCAGGAAATAAATGACTCATTGAGATTAAAAAATAGTCATTTATTTGGGGGCGTCATATGACTTATGAGATCCTGTCAGAATCAGAATCAGCTTTACGGCCGTTTCTGCACAAAAAACCAGGGTTGGACTCCAGGCAAACCTATTTATTGATGATTTATTTATTTAGTAAAAGTGTTGTGACCAAAACAGTAGCGCAGAAGAGTTTTGATGATATTTTTGAACAATTCTCGGATTATTTTTTGCTTTTTTACTCATTTCGTTGATTATTTTATTCATTTTGTGATTAATTTGTTAATGTTTTTGTGCTTTTTTAGTTTGTTTTTTGTTAATTTTGATTGATTTATTATTATTATTACTAACTTTTATTTCACCAGGAATAAATACTAATTAAGATTAAAACCTCTTTGAAAAGTGTCATGACCAAGACTGTAGCAGCAATAGTTACAGAAAGTAGGAGATTTCAGTCAAAACATCCACTAATTATGGACATATGTATATATTTGCTCATTTTGTTGATTATTTTGTGCCAGTTTTCTGATTATTCTGCTCATTATTGTTAAGTTTTGTTGATATTTTGCTCATTTTTACTCTAATTTTTTGGTTGATTTGCTGATTATTAGTATATTGATATTAACCTTTATTTAACCACCAGGAAATAAATGACTTATTGAGATTTAAATGAGTCATTTATTTGGGGGGGGGGGGGTGGGGGCTGATATGAGTTATCAGATCCTGTCAGAATCAGTCTATTGGCCCAGTTTCTGCACAAAAAACAAGGATTCTGGCTCCAGTTTAACCTTATTATTGATTTATTTGATGAATTATTTATTAACCTTTATTTAACCTGGAAAAAAAATGAACTCATTAAGATTAAAAACCTCTTTTGTAAAAGTGTCGTAACTAAGACAGAAATTTCAATCATACATCAACACTAAGTATGTACTTATACATACATTTTGTTGATGTTTTGTGTGATTTTTCTTATTTATTTTTGGTCATTTTTCTTCATTTTGTGATTAATTTGTTCCTCTTTGTTCTTTTGGTTTGTTTTAGTTCATTTTTGCAGATTATTATTATTGATATTAAACTATATTTAACCAGAAAATAAATGACTCATTGAGATTAAAAATCTCTTTATCAGACTGACGGCCACTAAAAAAACATGCAGAAAACACCACAATGAAAACATACGTATACATACATTTAGCTAAATTTTTTAAAAAATTATTATTTCCAGCAATATTTGTTTAGTTTGTTGATCATTTTTGTAATTAAAAAAAAAAATCTTCTCAGGTTTTTTTTTTTTTTTTTTTTTTACCTAATTCAGCTACACATCCACACTAAAGACATACAGATATAACATCACCAATAGTTTAAAAGGAACTAAAAGTAAAACCAACAACGTTCCTCAAAAACATCTTAAACCAAAAAAACAAACAAACCCAAAACCATCTACATCCAGATTTATCCTTCTGGAACGTAGAGAAACAGATCCTAGGACTAGAATTATTATTATAGTTATTCTAGTTATTATTAAAGCCCAGTAAATATATTAAAGCACAATATATGTAGAAATAAAAGCACATCAGTGTTTCAGTCTGAGTGTAAAAGTTCTGAACATTCAACTAAAACACACAGATGAGTGTGTTCAGAGGTTTAGAACCAACCTGACAACACTGGGATGGTTTAGAATAATTATAATATGACAAATATGAGAGGAATAACAGGAGTTTATGCAAAACTGTGCAAATATTCTGACATGAAAGCAGAAACAAGAGTGAAAGTAAAAAACAAGAATGCATCTACTGTTTAATGATGTGACAGAAAACTAATGACTTTCTCCTTCTGGGGGGGGGGGGGGGGGGGGGATGACGGAGGCCCCTCCCCTTTGTCGCTGAAAACCACTTGGACCAGTTTGATGTAATGTGTGAACACCTGCGCGTGCACAGCTGTGGTGGAAATGCTTGGTCATCCCCACCTGAGTGAGTCACAGCCACAGACACCCCCCACCCCACACACACACACACACACACACACACACACACACACCCTTCCTACCTCCCCCTCCTCATGTCAGTGCAGACTCTGCAGCTCGTGCATGTGGACTCCAAACACAACAAACTCCTCCATGACGGTTTGTTTCGAGGCACGCGCACGCACAACGCACAGCCCTAGTGGATTTGGGAAGTGGGGGGGTGAAGTTACCTGGAGGGGGGGGGGGGGGTGATCCATGAGGAAGGCTTTTCCTGGTGCACAGAACAGGTCTGCAGTTGGACTCACACTGCCCCCACGTGGACGGGATGGGGATGACATCATGACGCAGCGGGATGGATGCGTAAAAGGATGCGTAACAGGACCGTGAGGGTCTGCATTAGAACTATGAACTGGAAAACCTACTGATAACTGATCTACTGATTTATGGATCATGTCTTTCATGTTTGGGTTATTGACAGAAATAACTGATCAAACATCTGTAAACATGAGACTGGAAAATTAAAACTATTCTGACAATTCAACCTAATGTCATTAATTTACATCATAGTAACTGTGGGTTCTATACTCACATGAACAATCTGCACTTTAATTTACCATCTGCATCACAGCAGCAAAACACACACACACACACCACACACACACACACACACACACACACATATATATATATATATATATATATATATATATATATATATATATATATATATATATATATATATATATATATATATATATTATATATATATATATATATATATGATGTCCAGAAAATCCTTTTGGACTGTATTCAGTGATGTTTGACTCAGTTGCTGAAGTAAAACACTCATATCCAGCATGTCCAACATCATCTCTTTCATCCTGATAACGTCTGTAAAACTAAGAAATAAGACCATGTATGGGAACAAAAAGTAGCTTTTACATTTATAAGCAACAAATACTATATATTTTTTCATATTTTTTTGGGACCTGTTTAGTGATCATTTAGGGTGTCCCATTCACTTCCACATGTACTGTGTAAGTTTAAACTTCTTAGTTTGCTTGAACCCATACAGGCCCAGTGTGACTTCTGTGTCAGTTCCCAAATCAGTTTCTCTCTGTTTAATCTTTAAGTGATTTATCACCCATTACTGTAATAAACGGTATTTTGTGAATTTTCAGTGAAAATCAAATATTTTCTTGGATTTAATTACTGAAATAAATTCAATTCATAAAAGCTCAGATTAAAGTTAAGGGTTATTTTATCAAAAACAGAGAAAACTGAAGAAAAAGTGACTTTTTCAGTCAAATCTCTCATTATCTGAACATAAACCCAGTGTGTTCATCCACTGTCACTGATCCAACTCCTTGGGTTTTACTGGTGAACCAATGTTGTAGAAGATGATGGTGTTTCCATGGTAACTACGGAGCCTCTGAACATCCAAAAGGGTCATATCTGATGACCATGAAAAGATGAAGAACTGTATTTTACACCAATTATTTACATGTATTGACAGGATTAGTGGATCATCAGTTATGAAACCTTTATATCAGTTCATGGTTTTGTGTTTATTTAACTTTCATGTGAATATTTTGAATCTTATATTAAATAAACACACACGTATGTTTTTATGTGTGACATTTGCAGTCAGAACCCGCCCCCGCCATCCCATCAGCGCTGGAAACACCACAGATCGATGTTAAGAAACATCTGTCAATCAATACCATCCCGACTCCGCCCCTCCGTCTCCCAGAATCCTCTGAGGTCACACTGACACTGAGCGACACTGGGTGCGTGTGGTTTTAAGAAAACATTTATTCACATTGATATCAGTACATTTTCTGAGTGCATTTCTTTTTGTTTTTTTGTTTTTTTACATGTGGTGCTTTGTGCATGTTGATACATTTCAGTTTGTGCATTCGTCGGTTGGTGCCGTCTTTAAAGCGGGGTTCATACATTAGTGTTCGCACGGGAGCGCGAAAAGACAAAAACATCATCAGTTGAATGCGTATATTTTTTGTACAATTTCCTCTTCCATTTAAGAGAGACAGAACGCAAAACACAACAGGAAACGAACAGAAGAAAAACAAAAAACAAATAAACCAACCCAAATGCGAGCTGAGGTCTTCAGCAGCAGACGGATCCAGTCTGAACACAGAGCAGGTACACTCACACTAACAGTCTAGTCTACTGTCTCACATTCCCTTTGCCCTCTTTTTTCCTTAACTCCTCCTCTATTGTTTGTCCATATCCTTCTTTACATGTCCTCCTCTTCCTCCTCCTCTTCCTCTTTACTCCTGGACGTTGAGGATCTGTGCAGACAGTCCATGATGCCAGTTCTTCAGCTTGGCGAAGCGAGGCCCTTTCACCTCCGACTCGAACTTCTCTCTAATGGATAAAAATAAAGAACGACGTCAGGTTTCAACAAAGTCTCCACATGAGTTCACTGGAGAAAATCTAAATCTTACCAAGTGTATTTTTATCATTTCTAGTCAAAACATCTCAGACTTAACCCTATAACACCAGACGTGTCATATTTAATACTAGGGCTGTAAGAAAATATCGACTGCATTATATTGCGATATTTAATTTCACAAGACTGTATTGATATTAAAAGTACTGTATCCCCCCCCTTTTTTTTTTGGTGGGTGCGTGTGGGTGTGTCTAGCTTTTTGTTTTTGTTTTGTTTTTTGGTATTTATATATATGTATATATTTTTTGCATGGAGCCTATCCCAACTGCAGGTTCAGAAAAGGAATAAATAAATGAACACAATATCTGTTTAACTACAGAATTTTCTTTCCTGTACAAATGTGATTTTACTTTTGGTTTTGACGGTAATTTTTTTTTTTTTTTATTTATTCTTTTTCTTATTTTCATTGTGGGTTTGGTTCTTGTACACCTTCTTTAAAAAAAAAAAAAGCTAAGTGGTGCTCTGAATTCAGGGTTTTTTTTATTGTTTTTTTTGACAGGACAGTGACTATTATATTTTTCTGTCAGATTTGTACTGCCTGAATTTTTGAGTGTGTTGTTGTTGTGCCATACTCTTCAGAAAAGTATCTAAAAAAAAAAAAGTACTGTATCAATATTTTTAGGTATATATTTAGGCAGATATTGTGAAGGCTCATTTTTGTTTTTCTTTTAATTTATTATTATTTTACACTCTTATTAAAATAATGTTAGTTCCTTTGTTGGGATTGAACTAAAATACTGTTCTGATGTTAGTTCTGAACTAATAGAATCTGAACAGGATCTAAAACTAATGTCTGTAAAATATAATTTCAGTTTGAACACAGGAACATTTTGTGATACAGCATTAGATCCTGTTGGGATCAAATAAAAATGTGTTGATTATTGTGCAGATTTCTGGTGTAATTCAATTCTTCAAGGATAAGATAATTTTCACGTGTTCCACTGGCAGATTTTTAAGCAAAAAAAATCTTGAATTAAGCAAAAAAAATCTGCCAGTGGAACACGTGGAAATTATCTTGGCAAGATTTCTTGAACTCAGATTTTCAGATCTATTGTCTATAAATCAGTTCTTATCTCTCACTGAAACGTTCCTCTTTATGTGATTCTGTCTTACTTTAAGTGTGATGAGACATTTGGACTAGAAATGAGAAAAATACACTTGATAAGATTTAGATTTTTGCAGCGTTCTGGTTCTTCAGAACCAAAAGATTTGACACTGAGTCCGTTCACATGACCATAGAATAAACCGATGCCCCTGTATGTCAGCGTCATGTTCGATCTGAATCAACCCCCCAGTTGAATGTGTGAGGTTGTCAGGTTCTGTTCCATGTTCCAGTCCTGTGGTCTGGATGCACATCAATCTAACTATAGAAGTGGGCGGGACTTTCACTGGAGGAGAACTGATCTAATTCAATCAAAGTCCAAATATGACTTCTATCAGTGATCAGTAGGAACTAGACTGATATCTGGAACCATTTACATGTTAGAAACCATCAACATATGGACCATGAGAAGTGAAGGAACATTTTTTAAACTTCAAAAAAAATCATAAACAATTCAAAAATCTAAATTTCTCAAAACTGTGAATAAACTTTATAGACAAAGAAGATACATACAAAACAAGAAAAGCATTCGGAGAGCGCAGACCTCCACCAAGACAGATCTGCCCCCCCTCACCCTGATCACCACCAAAATTTAATAATTTCTTCCTTGTCTCAGTATCAACATTTCCTGAATTTCGTGAAAATCCGTCCCGTAACTTTTTGAGTTATCTTGCTAACAAACAAACACGCACGCAAACACACAAAGCCAAGTGAGCCCAATACCTCCTGGCGGCGGTAATAATTAGAAATGAATCCAACTTGTAGTTTCAGAGACAAGGATTATTGAAATGTAGACATTGGTGACCTTGGGTTTGACCCTTTAATGTCACTCAAGGTCAAGGTCATGGACTCAAATCAAAGTCCATATATGACTTCTATCAGTGATCAGTAGTATCTATACTGGTATCTGTGACCATTTACATGATAACCCTCAAAATATGAACCCAACAGAAGTAAAGGCCACATTTTAATATTTCAAAAGATTTTTAAAAAATGCAAAATCTAATTTCTCAAACTGTGAACAAACTTTGTGACATTGTCCAAAGGAAATACATATAAAATTTTAATAATCTGACCAGTAGTTATGGAGAAGATTGTTGAAATGGTTTATGAGAAAAATCTAAGAACTGTTATTAACCATATAATTATAACATTCAAACCTGATGCATTACATGCACTTCAGAAACCCTGGTTTAGACATTTCTAAATGATATTTTCTAAGTCTTATCAGGTTCATCCCTAGCTAAATAACAGACTTTCTTTTTTTGCTGATTTGTTCCATTTAACGTTCACCTTCTTCATTTATCGTACTTTCTGGACTATAAGCCGCTACTTTTTTTCTCGTTTTGAACCCTGCGGCTTATACAGCAATGCCGCTCGAGTAAGATTTATACGAGCTAATGGTCTCCAGGGGCGCTGTAGCAAGAAGCGCAAAAGTGAGGACAGACAGGAGGAAGAGGTGATGAAGAGAAGTTTTAAGCTGAACTTTTAACAATCATTTTGCGTGTCATGCACAAACCCTCATCATGGAAAACACATGAAGAATGCATTTTGCAGCTTTTAACTTAAAAGCAGTCGATGTGTCTGTTTAAGAAGGAAAATAGAGCTGCAGCACAGAAGTGCCATTGAGCAACAACGGAGGAGAGACGTAGAAGGTGTGTGACGGGCCTTTGAGGATGTTCAACTCCAACACTGAAGAAGACGACTGCAGTGGTTTAATGAGCAGAAGGAAGATGAAGATACAGATCACTGACTGTTCTGGGTTTTTGAACCAGCCTGTTTCTGCCGTTTTACTGCGTGTTACAGGCACTGTTTGGAAAAAAAAGCAGTTAAGGGATGGGAAATAATATTTAAATAATCTTTCTGTTTACGATCTTTCTGTGTAAATATCTCATGTCACAACGTGGACACCTGCGGCTTATAGTCAGGTGTGACTATATTTGGAGTGCCTTATAGCCTGGAAAGTACGATAATTGTATTTTCACTTTACAAAATGAAGTCGGATGTCGTCTTTGGTCCGACGTTTCCCCTCCGTCTTACCTCGACCTCTGCAGGGCTTCCTCGTCTGGGTCTTGCACTGCACGAAGGGAACAACATCACACATTTAAAGTTGCTAATGACAAAATTCGGACTCAGAGTGTGACTAGCGTGCGAAGGTACTGACGGTATTCGGTGCAGGTGATGTGGCCAGGATCCTGAAGCTCTTGGACTGGAGGTTGGCGGCGCGCGGCGTGCCCACTCGGACATGTCCTGGGGGGGTCTCGCCTGGCTGATTCACGGCCTGATACACCGGAGATGCACAGTCGACCACCGGCTCCTTAACAGGCAAGGCCCCCACTGCCGGGACACAAGGGGGAGTGGGTTTTAAAGCCACAAAGGGGGGGGGGGGGGGGTGTGTTTACAGTCGACACTGCGTTGCACGGAAACGCACAAAACATAAAGAATCACCATTATGAAAAACTGCCCAAATGTACCGTCAATCATAATAAAATAAACATGTCTTCTTACATTCTCAGGCCAAAATGTCTGTTTAGTTGAAAGGTTTTTGCGCCAAAGTAAATTAACTGGATTTCATTTTATAAAAACACATCATTCTGGGCAGTAGTTGCATTATGGTGATGATTCCTTCACAACCGTCATCGCAAACAAAGTGGAATGCTGAGGAAAATGTAAGTAACAAAGAAAACAGCAAGTGTTTTAAACTGAGAAAATGTTGCATTTTAAGATTTTGTTTTAAAAAATTAGGTACTTTTAATTTAGTGGAAGCAACACATCTGTAAAAAGTTGGGAAGGGGTTAAAAAAAGTCTGGAGAAGTAAGTGAAGAAACAGCTGGAGGAACATTTTACAACTAATGAGGTTAAATATCAACAGATCGGTGGCAAAAAGAAGTAAAGATGGACAGACATTACCGATCTTAGTCTAGAAACTGTAACAATTCAGAATAAAGGTCCTCAACGTAAAAAAATAAATACTTTGGATACTTTTGGATATCTCATTATCTATAGAACATAATATAATCAAAATATTTGGGGAATCTGTAGAAAAAACTGTGCATATGGGACAAGGCTTCAAGTCAGTCCTGATGTTATTGATCTTTAGGTCCTCAGGCTGCACTGCATTCAAACCAGATGGAAATCAGTGCATGGGCTCAGGAACACGTCCAGAAACCATCATGTCAGCCACAAATACAGGTTAAGGCCCAATCCCAATTCACCCCTCGGCCCACGTTTAAGTTCACCCATAATGATTAAAAAAAAAACTTGTTTATTCCATTTGTTTGGATCGTTTGGAAAATGGAGAAAAAAACAAGAAGCTACAAGAAGTGGACGACCATGACGTCCATTTGAGGAACAGGCTGGTTTTAGCTCTATGAGCTGGGGCGCTGTAAAGGGGGGGTAAACATGACAAATTCGTGGGGCCCAGTGGATATAGGTTAGAAGCTGTGACAACTTCGTGGAAGCTCTGGAGTAAAAGAAGTGGCATAGAAGTCAGGAGTCGGATGTCCAAACTTAAGTTACACTTTCAGTTTTACACCAGTTATGGTAGTTACGCCACTTGTGGAATGCACCCCTTTACCCCCCCCCCCAATAAATTGAGATACTTTATTTTATGAAGGGCCCACAGTTGCTAGCGGCGCCCCAGCCTACAGTTTAATTGTAATAATCTGTCTATCCACCTGAACATGCTCTGGAATATTTCATCCAGACAGTGTTCAAACACATACAACTGTCCCAAGTGCAAGAGTCCTGGTCCTGAAGTGGTCTGATTCAGTCCAGACCTTTAAACAACTCAAAAAATTTGACGCACCATGAAATTAAAAAAAACACAGCAAAGACGACCCATGACTTTTGAGCAGCTGGAGTCCTGTATCAGACCAGAATGGGATGATATTTATCTCCTAAAACTCCATCAACTGGTTCCATCAGGTCCAGACGTTTATAGATTAAAGACAAGATGATCCACAGTAGGAGACAAAGACCTGGAACTAGTTTATGGAGACGTGTTACAGCCCAGGAAGTCAAAATTACCTGATTTTTTCCTACTAAATATGGCCCATTTTCTCAGTTTTCTGTTGTAGAGTGAGTAAAATATGGGTTTAATGTTTTGTTTTTTTAAATCATTGCACATTTTACACAGCATTCCAACTTTGAAGACCTGGGATTCAGAACTCCTAGTATGTGTTTACTCTGATTCTGTTGTCGTATTCTTCCACACTGGAGTTACCTGTAGTGTCCAAATGGGTGAGTCGACACAGCAACATGACGGGATAGTGTTCTTTCATGAATGTTAGCAAAGTGAGTTCATTTCCGATCATTTGAAAACGTGAAAAACTACTCAGAACATTCCCATGCCATTCAGTCCCATTGGGTTCAGGTGGACGTGTCAGCACTGAAAACAACAGCAAAAAAAATAAAAAATACGACCAATGTTCTGTTCAGAATCAATAAAAAGTTGAGTTTACGAGGTTGTCCCGTTCTGCCGCTATAAAACAAAACAAATTAAATCAAAGTCCATATATGACTTCTATCAGTGATCAATAGGAACTATACTGATAAACCATCAAAATATTGACCAGTAGAAGGAAAGGCAATTTTTGAAATATTTCAAACATTCTATAAAGAAAATCTCTCTAAACTGCGAGCAAGTTTTGTAGACATTGTCCCAAGGAAGATTTGAAATGGATCCAGCCGGTAGTTTCAGAGAAGATTGTTGACATCTAGACATTGTTGACCTTGAGTTTGACCATTTAAGGTCACTCAAGGTCAAAGGTCATTGACCCAAATCAAAGTCCATCCATGACTTCTATCAGTGATCAACAGGAACTATATTGGTGTCTGTAAATATTCCCATCTTATAAATCATTAAAATATGGACCATTAGAAGTAAAGGCACATTTTTATGAAAAAAAATTGTTAAAAAAAAAAAAAATCAAAATCAAAAAATCAAAATTTCTCAAAACTGTTAGCACATTTTGTAAACATTGTCCATGGAAGATACATAAAAAATTTGAAATTAATACGACCTGTAGTTTCAGAGCATAGGATTGTTGAAATGTACATGTTGGTGACCTTGGGTTTGACCCTTCAAGGTCACTCAAGGTCAAAGGTCATGAACTCAAATGAAAGTCCATATATGACTTCTATCAGTGATCAATAGTAACGATATTGATATCTGTAACCATTTATATGTTATAAACCATCAAAATATGGACCAATAGAAGGAAAGGACAATTTTTAATTTAAAAAAACAAAACATAAAAAATTAAAAATATATAAATTTCTTAAAACTGTGAACAAACTTTGTAGACTTTGTCGCAAGGAAGATACATTATTTATTTATTTTTTTTTAATGAATCCGACCTGTAGTTTTTGGGTTTATTTTTTAAATAAAGGAACAATCTTAGTATTTCAAAAACTCATAAAAATACAAAAAATTTTAATTTCTCAAAACTCTGAACATACTTTGCAGACTTTGTTCCAAGGAAGATATATACATATATATATATATATATATATATATATACACATATATATATATAATTTTTTTAATGAATTTGACTTGTAATAAATAGTTGAAATCTAAATAGTTAATAATTGAAATCTAGACATTGTTGACCTTGGGTTTGACCCTTCAAGGTCACTCAAGGTCAAAGGTCATGAACTCAAATGAAAGTCCATATATGACTTCCTATCAGTGATCAATAGTAACTACATTGATACCTCTAAGTATTGACATGTTAAAACCATCAAAATATGGACCATTAGAAGGAAAGGCAAATTTTTAATAATTAAAAAAATTGTAAAAAATTCAAAAATCTAAATTTCTCAAAAGTATGAACAAACTTTATAGCCATTGTTCCAAAGAAAATACTTTAAAAAAATTTAAATGAATCTGACCAGTTGTTTCGTCTTTGCTAACAAAGACCGGGACAAAGCCGCCGAAGACTCGACGTATCCTTGACAACAGCTCATACTTTATCAGTTGATGACAAAAAAGTGACACAACACTCTCACACTTCATCCCAAGTACGCTGACGTACTTCCAAACACACAACCAACGTCGTGGTTAGTGAGTTTGTCCAGGAAACGTCAGGAAATCTCCAATAAAACATGAACAAATGTCGATACAGTGTAAAAACAGACATTTTTAGTCCAACGAGACACACGTAGTGACGCACAAGCTGTTATGAAACCATGAGACAAACGCAGACACGTATGAGGAGAGGCGGGACGGAGTAGGAGGAGCTTGGGTACTTACGCCAGAGGGGAGCCCGCCTCCTCACTGAGGTCACAGGATGGGGAGGGATGGGTGGAGGACGGACGGACGGCACGGGTGGGGTTGGTGGGTTGGATGTGGATGGAATGAGCAGAGGAGAGTGGGTGAAAGGCAGAAGGAGGAGAAGGATGCACGGACCAAGACGACAGGGAAAAGCCCGACGTACGGGATGAAGCAACACGAGGCTAAAGGTGGAGCTGCTGGAGGCTAAAGGTGGAGCTGCTGGAGGCTTTTGTGGGACGTGAGGGCCAGTTCACCCAAATACAACACACAAACACGTCGACAGTTTCTGCTCAAAGGCACTGTGGGTTGGGCAAAGGAAGGTAAATACACTGCAAAATACCAAGAACCTGATGGAAGAATTTAACCCCTGGTAGATAACTGTTATCAGTTCAATACTCCACTGGTTTTGTAATGAGGGGCTGGTCACGGTACATATGTGACCTTTGACCCCTGATGTTCAAGGATCAGTTTGAACCCCATGTTTCTGTAACAGTGTTATAAATTCCATGACATTCCACTGTTTTTTTTGGATCATTTTTGTCTTGTTTGGATTGTTGACTGGAATAACTGATTAACAGTAGCATCAGTAAAATAATCTACAAACCTGAGAATAGTTTAGAAAATTAGTTTAACTCTTAATGAGTCCTTTATCATTTTATATCATTTCTTATTATACAGTGTCAATTCTTGCTAAATTTGCATTCTTTCTTGTAATTTTGTACAATTTCTTGTCATATTTGCATCATTTCTTGTTATTTTGTGTTATTTCCTATTATTTGGTGTCATTCTTGCCATTTTAGAGTCATCTGTAATTTTGTGTAACTTCTTGTCATTTTTTGCATCATTTCTTATCGTTTTGTGTCATTTGTCATTTTTGCATCATTTCTTGTTATTTTGTATTATTTCCTATCATTTTGTGCAGTTTCTGGTCATTTTTTGTCTTGTAATTTTGTGTAATTTCTTGTAATTTTTGTCTTGCTTTTTTATCATTTCTGTGTTATTTCTTTGTTTTTGTTATTTCTGATAATTTTTTTCTTATTTCTTGTTTTTTTGTCATTTCTTGTAATTTCTTACCATTTTGTGTCATTTCTTACTTTTTTAGTATCATTTCTTGCATTTTTCAAAATTTCTTGTAATTTTTGTCATTTCTTATTTTATTTCACTTCTTGTCATTTTTTGTCACTTACCATTTCGTGTAATTTCTTTTCTTTTTTTTGTGTCTTGTCATTTTGTATCGTTTAGCACTTTCTGACATTTCTTGTCATTTTTGTGTCATTTCTTATCTTTGCGTAATTTCTGATTTTATGTCATTTCTTACCATTTTGTGTTTTTTTATGTTTGTTTTTCTGTGACATTTCTTGTTATTTGAGTCATTCTTTTTATTTTGTGTCATTTCTTGTCATTTTTGAGTCACATCATTTTTTGTCATTTCTTTTTTTTTTTTTTTGTCATTTTTGTGTCATTTCTTATAATTTCTTGTCGTACCTTGTCATTTTTTGTGTCACTTCTTATCATTTTTGTGTAATTTTTTGTCATTTTTGTGGTGTTTCTTAATCTAAAAGTGAGAAATTACATCAGATTGTGTGTTTTTTTCTAAACTCGGTTGACAGCTGTGTTTTTACTGGTCCACATATTCTATTTTCTCAGACTCCTGCAGCGTATTCACCTTCATAAATAACAGTTACAACATTCCTTCCTTCCAATAAACTGTCTTTTGGGTGAACGTAGCCTGTACTTTAAGCTCTATGTGTGGACAGAGTGTGTTCGGGGTGGGTGTTTAAAGGGTCTGTGTGTGTGTGTGTGTGTGTGTGGGGGGGGGGTATGTGGGGGGGTGGTGGTGGATCTCACCTGTCGTGCCCCTTGGCCTGTGACTGCCCTGCAATGGCGTCCATGATGGCGTCCTGTGAGTACATGCTGATGGGTGTGTTGTACTGGGCGTGAACGATGGTGGCCTTGCCCCCGGGACCCCTCACCTCAATGGGCTTATGGGTAGACAGGGCAGAGTCTTTCAGGGCGATGGGGTTGAAGCTGGGGGTGTACTCCACACTGTGAGTGTCAGGGGTGGGGGGGTTAAAGGTCAGGTTACAGCCGGAGAAGGAGCAGAGGGGGTTTGAAGGTTAAAAAAACGACAAAGAAACCACATAAATGCACCAAAGTGAAGGCAGACGGGTAGGTGAAGTGACAGAGGGGGGGCGCTGTTTCACATTTTTACTAAGGCTTCACCTGCCGCTCAGTTCAGGGACGTGCAGTTCCACTGAATTCCAATCCAATGGCAATTAAAAACCCAGCATGATATGTAAAAAAACTTATAAATAAGACGAAAATACAAATACTTTGGACATTTTAACACATATCTAAATGTTCTACTCCTTATATATTTAAAACAGGTTTCATTTGTACTGCATTAAAGGAGTATTATTCATTATTTTTTCATTTTTATTGGTTCCAGAATCAGCTCTTCTTTTCTTATTATCATTATTTTCCATTTTCTCTCAGTTATATTGAAAACGAGGCCTTTATTTTCAATATATTCTTGCATTTACAAAAAGTTTAATAGTATAGGTAAGCTAAATAATGTTGGAAAAAGTAGCTAAAGTAATCAGCAATTTTACAATAGACACTTAAACCTCAAACCTCATTAAAATCTGGTGATTAAGTAAAACCCAGCATGATATGTAAAAAACGTATAAATAAGACAAAAATACAAATACTTTGGACATTTTAACACATATCTAAACGTTCTACTCCTTATATATTTAAAACAGGTTTCATTTGGACTGCATAAAGGAGTATGCGTCATTATTTTTTAAATTTTATTGGTTCCAGAATCAACTGTTCTTTTCTTATTAGAACTTTTTTCCATTTTTTTCTCAGTTATATTGAAAACGAGGCCTTTATTTTAATATATTCTTGCATTAAATAAAGTATAATAGTATAGGTAAGCTAAAAAAATGTTGAAAAAGTAGCTAAAGTTAATCAGTAATTTTACAATAGACACTTAAACCTCAAACCTCATTAAAATCTGGTGATTAAGTAAAACCCAGCATGATATGTAAAAAAACTTATAAATAAGACGAAAATACAAATACTTTGGACATTTTAACACATATCTAAACGTTCTACTCCTTATATATTTAAAACAGGTTTCATTTGGACTGCATTAAAGGAGTATGCTTCATTATTTTTTAAATTTTATTGGTTCCAGAATCAACTGTTCTTTTCTTATTATCACTTTTTTCCATTTTTTCTCAGTTATATTGAAAACGAGGCCTTTATTTTAATATATTCTTGCATTAAATAAAGTTTAATAGTATAGGTAAGCTAAATAATGTTGGAAAAAGTAGCTAAAGTTAATCAGTAACTTTACAATAGACACTTCAAACCTCATTAAAATCTGGTGATTAAATGTCTATTTCAGCATCACACGTTTTATCAGTACATATTGCAGTGCATTTAGATTTTCATCAATGTGAAGTGTTGTATTTCACATAATAATTGATTGATAAAAGCAAGCCAAAGTGCATGGAAATAGTTAAAAACAAGTTTGTTCTTTAAGTAGGAAATGTGATGCATGAATGTAAAATACAACTTTATTATTTAGAGCTTATCCTGGTCATAGTGTAGTTACTTTCTACTGTGCTGCCTGTAGAAACCATACATTTACCCTAAATTCTAAGTTTAAATGTCACTATTTTAACACGAGAATCAGTTTTAAAACCAGAAATGCTGAGATCTAAAGCATCAAAATTCCAGTATCGATCTGCACACCAGTAATGTACACTTAAATATATAAAATAAACACTTTAAAATGTACTGACGCTGCCTCCCAGCAGAAAAATCTCAACAATAAAGTCATTTCAACTCCTAATACTATAAAACATAGTAAAGAACATGCATTTCTATCCTACTATAGTTGTATATAGACACATATTAAGTTGTATTTAATATGTGTCATGGAACTGGGGTCAAATACGAGCTTCATTTTTACTGAATACTGACTCCATTCCATGCTGATGCAACACAGCAACGGACAAACTCATATCCATCAAACGAAAACTAAGCAAATGATGCTTTACTGGTACAAGCTAAAGCCAAAAAACCCACACAAACAGGCTCATATTCATCCACAAGATGAATATGGAAACAAGAACCAGCAGGAAAACAGATCAACATGTACGAAAACAAAACCAGACACACAAAAAGAAAGAAAGGGTTAATTTGAAGGAAAGTCCACAGTGAAAACTGAGCTAAAAACTATAAAGTAACGATTACAACAGCTTTTAAAGGTTCAATTTGTAATTTTAGGATGTGATCGTGTACCTTTAAAGACTTACAACTAGAATTTTTCTCCCATTTAACCTTTAACCGAAGTGATTTATCACCATTTATTATCATATTATCCTTTGTATTTTTCATTTTTCAGTGAAAATCATGTATTTTTCTATAATTAATTTACTGATTGTGTACATTTTCATAAGAGATTACAGTAAATACAAAGGTTATTATATCAAAACAGAGGAAAACTGAAGAAAAAAATGACTTTCAGCAAAATAGACAAGTGAACATTAAAACATTAAATAACAGAAATCAAAAATACCCTATTATGAAGAAATTTATTGTATTTATTGCACCTACAAGTATTTTGTTGTATATAAAGTATTGTTTTTATGCTGTTAATAGATGAAAATTAGGCTGGATATTAAGACAAGTGTCTACAACCAGTCACTTGTCAAAATATGTGGAAAAAATGTTTTTTGTCTTACATTTAAAAATAAGCATAAACAACATGAACAACATGAACTGTCTAATATAATTAAGTGTAACTGCACCAATATTCTGCCTGTTATTAAATATTTGTGTATTTGTAGATCCACTGTGATCTGTACGTTGTAATGCACATGTAAATGATAATATAGATGTTATTTACATTTTTTAGTTTGAAGATGTAAATATTTTCATATTTATAAAATTTTTGAGATTAAACACAGAATGATTTGGAGTTGTCATTATTATTAGTTTTTATCGTTTTAGTATTAGTTATTATTTCACTGGTCGGCCCAGTTGAGACCATATTGGTCTGTATGTGGAACCTGAACTAACAGGAGTTTGACACTCTGGTTCTAAATAGTATTAATAATGTTCTAATAAATCCGAACCTGCACTTTTCTATCATGTCTGTGGACGGTGTTGTGCAGCGGTACGTATACCCACTCAGAAATATTTACCCTCACCGCAAGAGAATAATTTAAACTTTTTATCTCATAATTATGGGGATTTTTTTTTAATCCCATGGTAAGTCATAATTATGAGATAAAAAATCATAATTCTGAGAGTAAAAAGTCAAAATTATAAAATTAAAAAGTTAAATTATGAGATAAAAAGTCATAATTATGAGATAAAAAAGTCATAATTATGAGATAAAAAAAGTCAAAGTAATGAGATAAAAAAAAGTCCAAATTATGATAAAAAGTCATAATTATGATTTAAAAAATCCAAATTATAAGATATAAAGTCTAAGTAATGAGATAAAAAGTCAAAATTATGAGATAAAAAGTCAAACATATTAGATAAAAAGTCAAACTTATGAAATAAAGTCATAATTATGATAAAAAGTCAAAATTGCAAAATAGAAACTCAAAATTACAAGATAAAAGTCAAAATTATGAGATAAAGAGTCATAATTACGATAAAAAGTCAAAATGATGAAATAAAAAGTCAAAATTATGAGATAAAAAGTCATAATGATGATTTTAAAAAGTCATAATTGTGAGATTAAAAAGTGGAAATTATGAGCTAAAAGTCAAAACTATGAGCCTAAAAGTCCAAATTATGACATAAAGTCATAATTATGAGACAAAAAATCAAAATTATGAAAAAAACGTCAAAATTACGAGATAAAAAGCCATAATGATGATAAAAAAAGTCATAATTATGAGATTAAAAGTTGAAATTATGAGGTAAAAGTCAAAATTATGAGATAAAGTCATTATTATGAGACAAAAGTCAAAATTATGAAAAAAGTCATAATTATGAGATAAAAAGCCATAAATATGAGATAAAAAGTTGAAATGATGAGATAAAAATCATAAATATGGGATAAAAAGTCATAATTATGCTCCCGTGGTCAGGTGATGAAAGCATTCTGAGCAGGGATAGCCTACATATCTTGGCACAGCATCGAACGTTGCACATCTTGAGTTAATTCAACCAAAAAGAAAATAAATTTTTAAAATACCACTGCATGAATGCGGTGTTAGAGTTAAACTAAAGCCTTCAGGTTTTAGTTTAGCGCCATGGCATGAATCCACGTTGGACATAAACACAAACATGCACAGAATGCGCCGGTACTGACTTTGCAGCTGTGGTTTGCGATGACCTGCAACGACCAACAGAGGAAAAGGCAGAGGGATGAGTCACCACAGGTATTTTAGGCAGAACAACGGCACCCAGGGTTTGTTTGTAGGAAACTATCCAAGTCCAAAACCCACGCTGTAATCCTACGTCCAGGTCAGAATAGCAGCCGTTTGTCACGACTGGGATATGTCTGAGCAGTGAGTGACAAGAGCAGAGGCCGTTCATCACATGACGGAGACACATATAGAAGCCAACAGGACACAAATACACAAACACTACACACACTGGAACACACACCCAACATATGGGAGGAAGATTTGGGACGTTTTCTGTCTTTTATGGATGGTTTTTAGGCTGTAAACGACTTCTGTTCCTGTCAAATAAACCAATAAATATGATTAGGGCTGTGTATTGACAAAATCTGGCAATATGATACAAATCACAATACTAGGATCACGATACGATATATCACGAAACTGTTAAAAAGAAATTTTTTGTTTGTCTCTTTTTTTAAAATGATTATTCCTGGAAGAATTGAATTACACGAGAAATCTGCACAAATACTAACACATTTTTATTTGATCGCAACAGGATCTAATGCTATATCACAAAATGTTCCTGTGTTCAAACTTAAATTATGTTTTACAGACATTACAGTTTAAGATCCTGTTCAAAAGTGCTTTTATGATCCTTCAAATAACCCTTATTTAATAAAACAGTGTTAAATAATAATAAATAAGATAAACAATAAAGAAAAACTAAATGAACCTCCGCCATATCTGCATTTGAATAAATACCTAAAAAATATCGATACAGTACCTTTTAATATCGATATGGTATTGTGAAATGAAATATCGCGATATATTGCAGAACCGATATTTTCTAACACCCTTAATATGATTATAACTACATTCATTCACATGCTACTTTATTGTACTTTAGAAAACAACAATAAGCAGAACGTCTAATGTTCTACCAGTGTCAAATGTTTGTTAGTTGTGGCTAATTTAGCTTTTTATTGTTTATTATATATTATTATTATTATTATTATTATTATTACTTTTCTACTTATATTACTTATTACTTACTTATGTATCATTGTTATCACTACTATTACTGTCATTATTATTATTGTTAAATTATAATATGATTTAATATTCTATATTATAATATTAAATTTGATTGTTTAGATTCAGATTCAAAATACTTTATTAATTACAGATGAATGCATGCATGAGAAGAAATTGTCAATATTACAATCAATATTTGGATTACCAATATTACAATATAAACATTACTATATATGTAAATGTGTGTATGTATATATAGCTCTAAGAACATATTATCGCAATTAAAACACTTAAACATTGTATTGTAACAGGCAATATGTACAATACGTACTGGACTAATATTATATATTTGATAAATAACAGAAATATACATGAATATCAGTTACATCTGGAATCATGAACAGATTATTTAATTTATTATTTCTACTAGTACCTCTAATGTCTAATGGCTTGGTTTTACTACAGCTACTACTGTTTTATATATGTTTAATATAATTTATAATTGAATATATTTGTTGTTTTCATATTTTTTAATAGTTATTATTATTATTATTAATATTTCCTTTTTGTCTAATTCTTCTTATGCGTGTACAGATGATGTCGTGCTGCTACTTAAACCTCAATTTCCTGAATCAATAAAGTTCAATCGAATCTAATTTAACTGAATTTAATCTGCTTATGTCACAGTTTATACAGTCTGTGGTTTCGTCATGGTACAGTTGGTAAAACGGTCCGTCATCTCTGGGACTGTACTCCATCAGGGGCATGGGGTGGGGGTGGGGGGCATCACGGGTTGGGTAGGGGTGGGGCCAGTGGTGTGGAACCAGAGCAGAACATTCCATGACCATGTACAACAGCTGAGCCCCTCCACTGACGAATCACGGACCGTGCTGGGGGGGGCGGGGTCGATGGTAAGGGCGGGGCTGATGGTAGGGGCGGGTGCCGACGGCAGGGGCGTGATGCCACGCCGCCCCCGCCCCCAGGGCACGTTTCCTGACACCTGACTGAGGGTGGAGGTACTGTTAAAGCAGCTGGGCACCAGAGGGGAAAACGCATTTAAAGGACAGGGGATACGTTGACGCTGCACCCTGAATTAACCTACAACAGTTATTCCATGAGTGAGGCGACTCCCCAACGCCATCTGAGAGTTCCCCTGACCAAAGGCCACGGTGGCCCGAACCTCCACATCGACCCATTCAGACACAAACCACAACAGCACAACCTGCTTTAGCCCTGTACCACATCTAAGACGCAAATATTTCAACGGTTTCATCCACTTAACTGTCCGAGCTTTGGTTCTTTTATACAAATTCTCCTTTTTCTTAACCTTTAAACACAGACAACTATGTTTTGTAGCAACTTCAAATGAATTACTGTCTACTATTTTACTTTTTTCTGTTTTGATTTATCACCATTTATTACAATATTATCCTTTGAATGTTGCATTTTTCAGTGTAAATCTGGTATTTTTTCCATATTTTCATGTTCATAAAAACTGTATTTTTAAACATCAACATAAACTGGTGTAAGTTACTGATTAATATATACACAACTATTTTTGTGTTTTAATTTGTGTCTATATTTAACCTATCCTGAGTGAATTATTGCCATTTATTTTAATATTATCCTCTATATTCTGCATTATTCAGTGAAGATCATGTATTTTTCTATATTTAATTCAATGATCATGTACAAGTTGATTTAAAGGTCAAAGTAAATTCAAAGGTTATTATATAAAAACGAAAAAGAAAAAAATGACTTTTTCAGCTAAATATCATTAACTGAACATAAAACAAACATCTACAACCGCTGTTATTTGTGAAACTACATAAAAAATTCATTTCTCTCTACAGTTAGCCTAGCCTTTTCTAAGTGTAAAATCCTCTTTATTTTGCATCTTTATGGGTATTCCCTCATATTTAACCTAATGATCAGGTAAAATATCAGAGTAAATGTAAGGGTTATTACATTAAAACCGAGAAACTGAAGAAAAAGTGACTTTTTTCAGGCAAAATATCCTCAACTGAACATGCAACAAGAGGTGAAACCAGTGTCATTTGTCAACTACATGAAAAAAACTTTTTTTCCCTTTACATTTAACCTTTCCTTAGTGATTTATCACCCATATTAATCACATTTCCCATTTTATTAGGTAATTTTCCTAGAATTAATTCACTGATCATGTACAAGTTGATAAAGATCAAAGTAAAGTCAAAGGTTATTATATCAAAACAGAAGAAAACTGAAGAAAAAATGACTTTTTCAGCAAAATATCCTTAACTGAACATGCAACAAATGTGAAACCACTATCATTTGTCAAACTACATGAAAAAAACATTGTTTTCTCTACATTCAACCTTTCCTTATTGATTTATCAACATCATCAATCACATTTCCCATTAAATTTTTCTGTAAATTTTCCTATATTTAATTCACTGATCATGTAGATGTTCATTAAAAAGTAATCGATTTTTTACGTCGCTATTAAAAAAAAAAAAACATAAAACAATAGTTTGTTTACATTATAAACATGGAATTTAAAGGGGTTAATATGCCAGTTATTGAGTTATTTGGTATTTTTCTTTGTGGCTCAAGTTGATGACATACAAAATACAAAAAGAGTAAAAAAAAAAAAAAAAAAAAAAACAAAAAAAAACAAAAAAAAAAAAAAAACAGAAAAATGTACATTAGGCTACCGCACCGATTACCTGCTTTCGGTGATTAGGGAGGGGCCTCTATGGGCGGGATAATGGGGGGGGTTAAAGATGGAATCTATTAAATAAGATGGTAAACACCTCCCCCCAAAAAAAGAACATCTCATGACCCTCCCTGCCAAACGGAAAACCACCAAACCCGTTTTTTTACGAGCAGGTTCCTGTTTTTTCCAAGGCAGACGGGGCTTTTACTTCCCACCGGGGAGTTCATCTACAGCTGCTTCGACCTGCAGAACTAGGGAGGGGGTGAGGAAGGAGAGGAGGGGGTGGGGGAGGAGGGGGCTACTAGGGAGCTGTGGCAGCAAAATAAGTTCTTAAAAAAAGCCAAATCGTGTCATCTGCGGTCGGTTTGAAGCCTGTTTCAGTCTGAATCACCTTTCAGGAGGAAGCTGAGACGCTCGACCTTTAGCATGGAGTGCTAGCTGTAATACAGATCCCCGGACGACCCCGTAGTCCGATCCCGCCTCTTCTGTTACCTGGAGACGGCTCAGGTATGCTCATGCGTGACGCTCCAGAAATAGTGTCACATGTGAGCGGAACGAACCCTGGGATAGCGATGGAAGGTTCTGAGTAAACGTCCTGAGTGCGGAGTTAAACGTGATGACTCCATTTTTAGGATGTGGTTTGTGTTAGTTGGTAGATCTGACTATGTTTCCATCCAAGGGGCGTAGGTTTGAAAATGGACTTAAAATAACTATTATTTTCCAGTGTATAAATTTGTACTTTTTTCTTTATTCCACCACCCAAAAAACACATCCAGAGCATCAGTAAGGACCCGAAAATATAAGAAATCAGAAGATTATATTGAATTGTTTCCATTTTATTTTTGAAGATGTTAGTTTGGGGGGTTTTTTTTAGATTAAAAATGCTTGTTTAATTTTAATTATATTTGGTCATTATACTATACTACATTACTAAATTATTACTATATTTGCTCTTTTATTAGTTTATTAATACAAATTCTCCTCCTTCTTAACCTTTATTGACCAACAACTATTTTCTTTCAATTCCATCGGAATTTTTCTCTACACCTTGACCTTTCCTAAGTGATCTACTCACCGTTTATGATAACATTATCCTCTGAATTTTGCAATTTTCAAGGAAAATCATGTATTTCCAAGATTAATTCACTGATCATGTAGATGTAAATTCAAAGGTTATTATATCAAAACACAGCCAGAACTGAAGAAAAAAGTCACTTTTTCAGCAAACATATATCATAAACTGAACAAACAGGCACTGAAACCACTGCTTTATGGCAAACCACATGAAAAAATGACATTCTCACTACATTTAACCTTTCCTAAGTGAATTATCATCATTCGTGATATTTGCATTTCAACAACTTCATTGAACCCCTCCATCCAGTCGCCATTTTGTTAAATATATTAAAATTCCTACGCTAAAACGTTTGTCAATATAAACATGCTATATCTTGTTAGAAAGCTTAGATTCTCCAGAATTGAGTCGCTAAGTTTATATTACAATATTTGTGAGCCACAAAACATAATTAGTGAAAGAATCTCCTGGTTAGCATCGAAGCTAATGGGACTTCCTACCTGTTTGGCGTCGCGAGGGCACAGGACTGGTCACGTGACCGGTCCATTCCATCAGTAATTATACTCATAATATTAAAATAAAAATAAATATAGAATGTTTCTGGTATATTTAACCTGATAAATATATCCACATACTAAAAAAAGAAATTTAGTTAAAAGAGTGATTATTCGTTTTCAATTGAGGGGACAATTTTTAGTTTTGGCCTTGTTTTTTTTTTTTTTTTTTTTTTTAAATTGTAAATTCAAAACTTGGTAAACAGGTGACTACTAACACAAATTAGGTGGAAGGACAAATTTATGTCTATAGTATGAATACGTATTTATCCTGGAGTTTATTTTAAAAGAATAATTTAATTTAACCCCTCCATAGTTGCCATTTTGTGTTAAATACATTAAAGTTTCTACGATAAAACGTTTGTCAATATAGACATGCTATACCTTGTTAGAAAGCTTAGATTCTCTAGAATTGAGTCGCTAAGTTTATTTTATAGTATTCTTGAGCTACAAAACATAATTAGTGAAAAAATCATTTAGTTAGCGATCGAAGCTAATAGGACTTCCTACCTGTTTGGCGTCGTGAGGTCACATGACTTTGTCACGTGACCGGACCGTTCCATTGTCAATCATATTCAGATTCAAAACTAGATAAAAAAAAAAAAAAAAAATGATGGAAGCTAAATTAACTAAAACTACTATTTCTATAAAACATACAAATAATTTAATTCATATTAACTAACTAACTAACTAACTAAATAAATAAATAAATAAACAAACTTTTTCTGGTAAATTTAACCTGATTTATTTAGGGTTATATTTTATCCACACGCTTAAAAAAGAGGACATTTTCTGAAAGTATAGTTTATTACCTTCCAAATTAAGTGTTACTGAATAATTCTGGCCTTGTTTTTCTTCACTTGTAACCTTTGCAACTTGGTAAATCGGTGAAAATGAACACAAATGAGGTGGAAGGAACAGGTTAATAAGGTGCTATTTTTGGGGTCTTTTGAGTCCATATTAGACAAATGTTTGATCCCTTATTCAACTATGAATAATTTTATGCCAAATAGAGTCCAGAAGCTGTAAAGTCTGAGGGCTCCTCAGGTCATGGAGTTGTTGTTTGGTGGTGTCGCGTCCACAAACCTTCGCCCCTGGTTGTTTTTTAGAGGCAGTTGTATTTTTAGTCGTTTTTAACGTACCCCAGGGGTGAAACCTTCCAGGCAGCTGCTGCCAGCCCTTCTCCTAACTGTCCCTGCATCTGCACCATCTCCCTCAGGGTTTGAGGGGAGTACAGGCCGATGGGGGAGTTGTACTGCCCCCCCAGGCCTGGAGGAGGAACTGCAGGTGGAGCGGTGGATGCAGGAGGTTTGACGGGGCTGCAGGGGTTTAGAACCGACGCCTCAGGCTGAGGTTTAGGGACATGGAACAGGTTCTTTTTAACAGAACTCATATCCTGGATAATATCAGCCTCGTCTGACTTTGTTTCTGGGGAAAATTCCTTCAGAGGGATGGAGGTTAGAAAATGAAAGGAAGAAAGAAAGAGTGGTAGAACAAAAAAACACTATAGAATAAGAGCCAGAAAAAAACTATTGATAGAATGACTGATGACAGAACCATAAACCCAAAGAAAGAACAGTAGATAGATGGATATACTGACCAAAATAAAAGTAGATCAATGAGTAGATCAGTAGATAGATCGATAAAACAATGGATTAAATGATAAATCAATCAATGGAGAGACTGATAAATTAATAAAACAAAAAATAATATATATAGAATGATGTATCAATATAATGATTAAATGATAAAAAAATCGATATAATAGGTCTGTAGGAAACTGTAGACTGACATAGACATAAATTAAATAGATCAGCAATTCGCAAATTGACTGAATAATATATGATCGACTGATAAAAAAAGAACGATTAAGTGATCGATATGATAAAATGATAGACAATAGACGACTGATTGAAAATAATTAATAAAACAAAATTCAATCATAAAATCTGCCGTTCTTTTGATTGTTCTATCATTCTATTATCTGTTACAGTTCTATCAGTTGCTGTGTTATTATTCTATCATTGTATTGATTGGTCTATCACTCTTTCTAAAGATAGATAGACATTAAAATGAAAAACAAAAATCAATGAAAAATTAACAAAATGTGATAAAACAAACAAACAAACAAAAACCCTGAAGTAAATAGGCAAGAAAATGAGCCAAAATAAACACAAATAATTACTACAATGAAGAAAAAGAGCAAAATAATTAACAAAATTAATAAAAAATTACAAATATAAGCAACAAAATAAGTAAAACATGAACAAAAACAGCAAAATAATTAACAAAACAAATAAAAATGACAAATACAAGCAAACAAATTATAAAAATGACAAAGATAAGCAACAAAATAAGTAAAAACATGAACAAAAAGTGCAAAATTATTAACAAAATGAAAAAAATGACAAATATGAGCAAAAAAATGAATTAAATGGCAAATATAAGCAACAAAATGAGTAAACACATGAACAAAAAAGCAAAATAATTAACAAAATTAATACAAATGACAAATATAAGCAACAAAAATAATAGAATTGAAAAATATAAGCAACAAAAATAATAGAAATGACAAATATAGGCAACAAAATAAAAAAAAAATTACAAAT
>NC_043975.1:5213238-5253238 GCF_902148855.1 Sphaeramia orbicularis
TTAGTTCAGGTTCCACATTCAGACCAAGAGGATGTCAGCAGGGTCCGACCAGTTAAATAATAACATAATAACCTGTAAATAATGACAAGTGCAACATTTGTCTGTGTTTTACTGTAAAAAAAAAAAAAATTACATGAAAATGTTATGATTTACAAACTATCCTTTCACAAAAAATGTGAATAATACGAACAAATATGAACAACATGAGGTGTCTTAAGAAAAGTAAGTGTAATTTTAACAATATTCTGCCTGTTATTAAATGTTTTGTGTATTAGTAGATTCATTATGATCTGTGAGTTATCATGTACATGTGAAAATATGGTTAAAATTTTACTTTTTTTTTTTTTTAACCCTTTAAAGTTCAGTCATAGAAATATTCTGAAATTCAAAATTTCAACCTTAGTGTGTTATCGGAGGACCTAACAAGACTTTTTACTGTTGTGGAAATGATTTTAAAAATGTATGTAGAAAATCAAGGTATATGAAGTTACCATATTTGGTTCCTCACCCATAAGTGGCAAAAAAATAAAAAATATAAAAAGTTTAAAAATACAAGTAGTAAATACAGAAAATACAAGAAAAACACGCGTAAGATGAAGGGAACATGTATTTTAGAACTGTTGCTGCCACTGTCTTGTAATGTATGTGGAAATGACCAAAAATAGTCACTTGCCCGATAAAGGGTTAACCTTTTATAGTTCACTCATAGAAATACTCTGAAATTCAAAATTTCAACCTTAGTGTGTTGTTGGAGGACCTAACAAGACTCTATTACTTCTGTGAAAATGCTCACTTTTTTTTTTTTTATCATTATGTAGAAAATCAATGTCAAAGTTACCATATTTGGTTCCTTACCCATAAGTGGCAAAAAAAATTGTTAAAAATTTAAAAAATACAAGAAGTAAATATAAAAATAATAAAAGATAAACACATGTCAGGTGAAAGGAACATGTATTTTAGAACTGTTGCTGCCACTGTCTTCTAATGTATGTGGAAATGACCAAAAATAGTCACTTGCCTGATAAAAGGTTAACCCTTTATAGTTCACTCATAAAAATATTCTGAAATTCCAAATTTCAACCTTTGTATGTTATTGGAGGACAGAACAAGACTTTATTACCTTTGCGAAATATTTCAAAATTTTTTGTCATTATGTAGAAAACTAAGGTCAATGAAGTTACCATATTTGGTTCCTTACCCATAAGTGGCAAAAAAAATTGTTAAAAAATAAAAAAAAATCCAAGAAGTAAATATAGAGTAAGGTGAAGGGAACATGTATTTTAGAACTGTTGCTGCCACTGTCTTCTAATGTATGTGGAAATGACCAAAAATAGTCACTTGCCCAATAAAAGGTTAACCCTTTATAGTTCACTCATAAAAATATTCTGAAATTCAAAATTTCAACCTTTGTGTGTTATTGGAGGACAGAACAAGACTTTATTACCTTTGTGAAATATTTCAAAATTTTTTGTCATTATGTAGAAAATTAAGGTCAATGAAGTTACCATATTTGGTTCCTTACCCATAAGTGGCAAAAAAATTGTTAAAAAAAAAAAAATCCAAGAAGTAAATATAAAGTAAGGTGAAGGGAACATGTATTTTAGAACTTTTACTGCCATTGTCTTTTGATGTACTTAGAAATGACCAAAAATAGTCACTTGCCCGATAAAGGGTTAAAAAATGTCCTGCCTGTTTGGTGTATTTGTAGATCCACTGTGATCTGTAAGTTATTTGTAAATGTGTAAATGATAAACTGAGGCAGAATATTGTTAAAACTGAACTTATTTTTTAAACACATGTCATGTTCATGTTTTTCACATTTTTTAAAGAACAGTTTGTAGATTTAAACATTTTCATCATGTAATGTGACTTTTTTTCACTCTAAAACATACAGAAACATTTGGAGTCGACATTATTTTCAGATTATTTTGCTGTTATTTGACTTGTTTGACCCACTTCAGATCACTTTGGGAGGATGTGAGCCCTGAACTGGTCTGAGTTTGACGCCCCTGGTTTTACTGGAACACATGCCAGTTCTAAACACAGCCCAGCTCTGGTTCCGTCCACACCGACGGCGACGACCACGCAGCAGAAACAGGCCTGAAAACAGGACGATGAAGCTGTACACAACAGATGCAATCAACAAACTCCTGCTCCGGACACTTTTTTTTTTCTTTTCCCCCTCGTCGCCGTCTCTTCGCAGCCTCGAGGGGAAAAAAAACATGACGGATCCACGCGCCTTTTTTCTGCTGGAAAGGAAGTGCTTGAGTTCCCCACGTACGGGTTAGGTAGCCATAGAAATAGGATGAGTAGAATGTACAGAGCTGGGATGACATGTACAGAGTATCATACACTGGTTCATGAGGGAGGCTCGGCTCGACGTTGTTCCGTGTGATGGTTTTAGTCGGTTGGCAGCACCTGCAGATCCGTAACGGGTGCAAAGCGGCGTTGACATGTGCAGGTCAGCGCTCCTCCGTCTCCAACAGCTGGAGTTTAGTCTTAAAAGGCTGCCATCATATAGCACATTTTTGATTTTTTTTTTCTTTTTTAAAGTCAGTGGTGGACACTTTCTTCTCCCGTTTAAGAACTTTTTTTTTTTTTAAAAGAACACATTATGTAAAACACTGCATTATGTAATAAGTGCATTTTCACGTCCTTAGGCAGAGTATTAACACCTGTGGTTCGTCATAATTAACAGCCTGAGGTGTGTTTTCAGCAGCTGATGGGAAAAGTCAGCGACTCAGAGGGAAATAAAAGCATGAATGACTGTTTCTAAGTAGAATTGACATGAAACCGTTGAGTTTTAGCTGCGTTTATACCAGTGTTTTTCAACCCAGGGGTGGGGTCGCCTGAAATTTCTATTAAAATTTAAAAAAAAAAAAAATTTAAAAAAATGCACTAATAAAAAATACATGGTGTTTTTAGTGAACAATGCCTACTTGTATAGAATTTTAATAACTGCTGGCAAAAAGGCTGTGACCAGGCACTGGCTCCAACCTGAACCACCTAATCTGGAAAAATGGGTAGATATTGTGAATGAAATGTACCAGATGGAAAGACTAACCTTCTCCCTTCAATTACAAACGAACAAATTTTCAAATCTATGGTCAAAGTGGATATTTTTTGTTTACACTTACCAAACACAGTCTGTTGGAACCCTAAATGTATAAGAAATGACAATATAATGACAATGTATCTGGAATTGTCTTGTTTTTTGTGTAATTAATTAATTAATTCTACTTTTCATATTTTATTTTATTTATTTATTTTTCTTTTTTTTCTTTAGAGAGAGGAGGTCAAAGTCTCTTGGTCTTTTGTGTATGTTTTCTTTATGTAACAATGCATCCATTGTTCACTGTTCAATTGTTTTGTTTATTAACAAAAAAAAAAAAAAAGACAAACTGAAATGTTGAGAATGGAAAGATTGGTCATTGGTCACATACTTGTTACGTGACCACAATGTAATTTAAATGTATGTTGAACTTTTCTCAATATTTCTAAATAAAAATCTGAAAATAAATAAATAAATAAATAAAATAAAATAAAAAAATAAAATAAAATATATATATACACACACACACACACACACACACACACACACATATATATATATATATATACATATACATATGATAAGTTGACAGAGACAATCACAATCCATAACAGACAAACTGTGAGTGTGAAACTGCAGCACTGTGGTTCTGTTTATCTGTCAAATGTTCATTGTGGTCAGTTTCAGATGCTGCAGCTCTTTCATAATTCATAGTTTGAGTTCTTGTTTGTTCAGTATTAATTGTCCTCCTTGTAAATCACAGCTGGACTGACTGGACAGATCCTGACCAAGGAAAATCAAATTCTCCCTTTGTGCAGTAATCTACACCTGGATTTTCTGCCTCTGTCCACAATCATATACATTATATAGACTAAATGTCCTCTAAAATTAAGGTTTATTTGCGACATAGTATAGCAAACTATTACATGATCAAAAACAAATTAATTTTAGTAAAAAAATGTGTGATGTGTGATGAATTTACCCCCATTTAGTTCACAGTTTGGTTGTAATTGTATGAGAAATGTGACCAAAAGCTGATGTTATTGTTCTTTTAAGTGGATATTTTCCTTATAAAGCACAGAAACTTCTGCACTGGGAAACAAATCATGATTAATTTGTTAAAAAATGTCAGGAAATTTCTTATGTAATAAACTGAAACTACTTACTATAAAATGCAGCAGATAAACAAGTTTGATATTTTGCTGTATTTATCTTATAAATACAACAAAAACATTGAGATTTCATTGATCATTGCAGTATTTGACTATTGTAAAGGCTTCATACAAACATGTGTGTGCATTCTCATTTATCCAGGTCATTTTCATTATTAGTGGTTTTTGAATTTCAACAGGACTGGTTTTTGTTCCTTAAAAACATAAAACCCCTCCATGAATGCCTCTGTGAACCTCATACACAGACCCTTACTCATCCCACCCAGGCTGTAAATTATGATCAAATGAAGGCGATCTCATAAAAAGAAGTGGAAATGTGTGGCTTTGTGTTGCGTTATTACATAATGCAGTGTTTTTTTTTACATGAATGTGTAAAAACGTCCCACCCTCCCCCTCCCCCTCCCCCTCCCCCTCCCCCTCCCCCTCCCACTCCCACTCCCACTCCATGCCCCCTCCCAAAAGAACTTTATACAAACTGATAAAACTTCACGACAATTCACCATCAACACAAAGGTCACACAGAGTTCTGTCGTAATGTTCTCTCACGTGTTGTTGGCATGATCTCACGCACACGTAGACGTACACGCCGCCCACCAGGGGTGGGGTGGGGGGTACAGGAGACCCAACACCTGCAGGCGTTGGCCGTCAGGTCAGGTGTTTGTGTGTTTGTATTGCACGGCGGTTCATCACATCTGTCGGTCTCCAGTCCAGAGCTGGGTCAGTGTGGGTGGGATTATTTAGGACTAAAAGCGAAGGGGGGGGTGGGGGGGGTACGAGGGTCGGCGTGGAGGTCCGTGTTGGATCGATCAGTCATGGATCACGATGGGGCCTCGCATCCTCAGGCTGGGGTGAGGGTGGGGCGGGGCCAGGACCAGCCCCTGCGGCGGGCCCTGGGAGACCCTGCGGAGGGTGATCTGCTCACAGGGCTGTCGACAGGCGCGCCTCAGCTGGGACCGGGACAGCATCCGCCTGGCCCTCCTGAGGACACACAAGACAGGACAGGACGCTGTTGGACACAGGCCGCCACAAACAAACGCCATGTTCAGAATAAAAGAACGAAAACAACCCAGTGGGAGGAAATACGACCAAAGACGGAATTATAGGAAAAAAAACGACCACGCCAGATGATGACGATAATTAGCAAGAGCAGAGGGTTTGGGGTTTAGATTGTTTATGAAGGATTTAAAATAAGATAAAAATGATGTAAAAGACAAAAATAGTACAAAAAAATGCAAGAATCCGAAAAAAACAGGATAAAAATAATGTAAAACAAACATGAAAATGACGTAGCACACGCAACAAGAAAAAATGGTGTAAAACAATGTTAAAGACACAAGACGTGGATGTAGTCTGCGATAAACGACCTGTTCACACTGAAAGAAGTAAAACTAAAACAACCCAAAGGAGGAACTATGACCAAAAACGGAATTACAGGAAAAAACGACCACACCAGAGGATGTCGATAATTAGCAAGAGCAGAGTGTTTGGGGATTTAGATTTTAAAAAAACATAAAAGTGATATAAAAGACAAAAATGTTACAAAAGAAACAGGATAAAAAATAATGTAAAACAAGCAAAAATGATGTAGCACATGCAAAAAGAAAAAATGGTGTAAAATAAAAACAATTTTAAAGACACAAGATGTGGATGTAGTCTATGACAAACGAAATATTCAGACTAAAACAATGCAACTAAAACAACCCAGAGAGAGGAAATATGTCCAAAAACAGAAGTGGAAGAAAAAAATGAAAGAAAAAAAAAGATTTAAAAAAATGATAAAAATGATGCAAGAATACGAAAAAAAAAAAAAAAAAAACAGGATAAAAATGATGTAAAACATACAAAATGAAAATACCGTTAATAAGACCAAAAGATATGGCAAAATGAGGAACAAGACAAAAATGTTGTTAAAACACAAGAAAATTACATGCACCAAGACAAACTGGTGTAAGACAAGACGTGGATGTAGTCTACGACAAACGCCGTATTCAGACTAAAACAATGCAACTAAAACAACCCAGAGAAAGGAAAATATGACCAAAAACGGAATTACAGGAAAAAATGACCACACCAGCTGATGTTGATTTTAGCAAGAGCAGAGTGTTTGGGGTTTGGATTAAAAAAAAAGATAAAAATGATGTAAAAGACAAAAATGGTACAAAAGATGCAAGAATACGAAAAAACCCTCCCACAAAATATGCAACAAAATAAAAATGTTGATGCCAATAATTATCAAGATAAAAAACTGAAGTCCTCCTGAATCAAAGTTGAAGAAACCAGACATCAGAGCAGAGGATTATGGGTTCTAGATTATTTATGAATGATAAAAAAAAAACAAAAAAAAACACAATGTCATTGTTGCTGTTTGTCATTACTCTGTTGTTGTTTTTGGTTTGTTTATTTTTTGGATTTTCCTTTTGTTTATGCATTGTTGTTTTTCTTCTCCACAACGTCTTGTTAATGCTAATATTTAAAAAAAAAAAAAAAAGTCATAAAAGACATAACAAAATAAAAATGCAAGAAAATTAAAACACATAAGACAAAAACAATAAAAAAAAAAAGATGCGATTAAAAATAAGGCAAAACAAGCAACAAGATGAAAATGATGTAAAATACGCAACAAGAAAAAAATGTCAAAAGATGCAACAAGATAAAACATTTTGTGAACTACGTAAAAGATGAAAACTACATAAAACACGCAAAAACCCCCAAAAATGGCATAAATGTGTGACATGATGAAAATATAAAATATCATAAAACAAGCAACAAACTGAAAACACACCGCTAGTCAGTTTTGCGATTTATTCCTAATTTTCTGCGGTAATTGACTTAAAATAAAGAAAATGAGTCTGATTTCTTATTGAACAAATAAAACTAAATGTAGTTTCAGGCTGTTATTTTTACAAACACTTAAGAAAAAGCACAAAATTTAAGAAAACTGCACACAACTATAACGATAAAATATTCGTTCAACATCGTAAAGTGCAAAGTAACTATTAAAACAGTAAAACAACCGAACCGTGGATTTATTTGTACGTGTTTTTCGGACAAATGTGGCGGAAAAAGCTTATTTAAGTAAAAAAAAAAACATGTTGGTGAAGTTTGTGGAAATCTTCTCTAACCTTGTGTCGATGGGTTTCTCTGTTTCCATGGTTACGGCAAACAAAACCCAACAACAGCTTTAAATAATGAATCTGAAAAGCCGGGAAGGCTCCAATAACTCTATAATTGAACCTTTAGGTTTTAGAAAATAGCTCTGACCCAGTCTCCTGGTGAACATGCATTATTTATACGACGCTCTGGCGTTTCTCATTATTTCTGGATCCACCTACAGGATTCCACCTCATATCCACACTGCAACAGCCCATAATAGTCACAGCTTCACTGTGATGTAGAATTAATAATGAAGACTGGATATGGATGTTTGTTTTTGAATTATTTATTTATATGCGTTTCGTTCACCGTCCACCACACCGGAGTCAATTACATTAAAAAAAAAAAAAAAAGATGTTCTAGTTTATTTTGTTATTTTGCAGTGATTTCAACAATAAAACGCACACATTTACACTGACTTTTAAAACAAGAGTGTGACTTTTACTTAGTTTATCTACTGGTTGTGTTTTAGATGTTTTTATCCTATTATTTTGTATCTGGTTTTAATCAGTTTTTGAATATTTCCTGTACAATCACTTCTAATAATATGCAATAATCCTGTATAATGTGAATTATGTGCAATAAGTTCATGTAAAATCCTCTGTTTTTACAATAATAATATTTGTTCCAACATAGATGCACTATTTTTATATAGACTTGTTCAAAGGTAATATATACTGTAAACCCTATAACACCAATCGTATCATATATGACACATGAGTTTTGACGCCCTCTACATGATCAGTGTGATATTTTTTTTCCTCAAAAACCTGATGTATACAATTAGATACATGCAATACACAGATAATCCACCAGGGGGAGGAGTTCATTCACCAGAGGCCTTTCCAGTGACACTACAAGACTGTCATTAATGAGGAAGAACTGGGACCATTTACAAAAGGAATTAACCATTTATTAGACATGTTTGTGTTATATTAGGTTTTTTGTTTGTTGAAAAATCATATTTGAGCATTGAGATACAAAATTGAAACTCATACATGGAAACTGATGTTTGAAAAAATAAAAAATAAAAAAATAATAATAATAAAAAATTATTTTTTTTTTTGGTTGTTCCGAAGGACCAATAAAGGCTCCAGTTTCAAAGACCTGGAATTTTCTGTCAATGATTTAATGGCTCACGCTTTAGAGCAGGGGTGTCAAACTCATTTTAGTTCAGGGGCCACATCCTCCCAGTATGATCTGAAGTGAGCCAGACCAGTGAATTAACAACATAATAATATATAAATAATGCCAACTCCAAACATTTCAATGTGTTTTATAGTGAAAAAAAGTAAAATTACATGATGGAAATGTTTACATCTATAAGCTGTCCTTTTACAAATGGGAATAACATGAACAACCATGAAAAAAATGAAATTTATTAAGAAAAATAAATGCAATTGTAACTCTATTTTGCCTCTGCTTATCATTTGTAAAAGTGTGTTACAACTTACAGATCATGATGGATCTGCAAACTTACAAAATCTTCTAGTAATTGCCAGAATATTAGTAAAATTGCACTTACTTCTCTTGAAACATTTTTAGTTTTTCATATTTTTTGTGAAAGGCTAGTTTGTAAATGTGCACATTTTCATGTAATATCACTTTTTTACACTAAAACAGAGGAAAAATTTGGAATTGTCATTATTTGTAGGTTTTTATGAGTGTATTTTACTGATCGGACCCACTTGAGACTAAACTAGGGCTTTTTATGGCCCCTAAAGTAAAACCATTGACTGTTCATATCTTCAGTGTAATTTTTGTATTTCACACATTCATCCACGGGCCGGACTGGACCCTTTGGTGGACCAGATTTGGGCCCCGGGCCACATGTTTGACACCTGTGCTTTAGAGGGTTAATACTGTGTCTATTAACATTTAATGTCTATTTTATTTCATTATACTTTTAGCTCTATTGTTAGTTTACTTGTAAAATGTTATATCCTATTTTCTTATTTTATTTTTTGTACTTTTATATTTGTTTTATTCTTATTTTCTTACATATATATATATTTTTTTATTACCCCGCGCCCTGAAGGAGAGGCTAGGGCTATTGTTTTTGCTTCAGTTTCTTTGTTTGTTTCTTCGAACCAAATTGGGTTTATAGATTGCTTTTGACCCAGAACAGATCTGATTACATTTTGAGAAAAGTAGGTCAAAGTTCAAAATTTTATTTATTTATTTATGTTTTTTACATCTTTTTCTCTCATTTACTTATATTGGGCGAAATTTCACATCTATAAAAACATCAATTTTGTTGCAATTTCCTTCAAACTCAGCACATATATAGAGGCAGTTGATATGTTGACATCAGCACACACAGACATGATGACATCAGCTGGATCGATGACAAAATAAGATACAATATGTGTGAGGGGCGGGGCTTGTTGTCCCTGGAACCACTTGTTCATACTGTTGTTGTGTTTCCGTCCAGTACTGTTCTTTATTATTATTATCATCATGATTTTGTCCAATAAAAGTTGCATTCATTCAAATTTGCTCTGATTTGACACTATATAAATAAAATTAGATTAGATTTTGATCAGATCTGATCTTTCATGCAGTCATATTTAACATTTGTTTCTACCGTTCTTCATAAATGGTGACGTTTTAATGCTGTTTTCCATCTAAACTAACATGTCTGTGCCTGTGATTAGTGACTAAATGTGTTTCAGTTGTACTCACTTGTATTTTCCACCTCTCCAAAGCCTAAAGTTTGCTGTATATCAAGGTTTTTCTTATATTTTTTTTTACATTTTCACTCGGGTTATTTTAGCCACAAAGTGAAAATGTGAATAAAATCATAGACCTTCAGCCTTCATGAGTGACAGGCTGATAAAACTAATCTGTAAAACACATCTCCAGGGTTTTTCATGCTTCATAAAGGGGATCGGTGGAAATTTCTAGCCGACGTTGTGACTGACACCAGCCAGCAGCACTAAACCCAGACCAGGGTTCGGTCTGAGAAGAGCTGGACGCTAATGGAATCCACTGGAGACAAATGTGAGAGTCCTAACCAGCACGTAAAGGTGATTAGTCACATTTCCCTTCAGGCAGTGGAGGAAAAAACACACTTTCAGATTTAATGCACAGCCAAACCCGAACACTGCCTTCCTCTGTCTGCAGATCAGAACTGGTTCCACTGATGTTCTGCTTTTAACAGAAAAAAACACATCAGTTCCTTCAGATCTGATGAAATGACACTGATCATAAAGTGTTGAATTATTCTGCAGTCTCTGGAAGAATAAGATGGACTGTAAACGTTCATGACGGAACAGGAACCAGGAGAACACATGTGGCTCTGGGGAATTATCTAAAGCACAAGGGTCAAACATAAACCGGCCCCCCAAAGGGTCCAGTCCAGCCCATGGGATGACTTTATGAAGATATAAATAATAAAGAACGTTAAAATCATTTTAGTTCAGCTTCCACATACAGAAAAATATGATCTGCAGTGGGTCAGTCCAGTAAAACACTGTCAGAATAACCTATAAATAATAGCTACAAATTTTTCCCTTTGTTTTAATAAAAAAGAAAAAAGTAAATTTACATGAAAATGTGTAAATTTACAAACTATTCTTTCACAAAAATGTGAATAACCTGAACAAATATGAACAACATGAAATGTTTTAAGAGAAATAAATGTAATTGCACCAATATTTTGCCTGTTATTAAATGTTTTTGTGTGTTTGTAGATCCACTGTGATCTGTACGTGATAATGAACATGTGTAAATGATAAACTGAGGCAGAACATTGTCAAAATTACACAAATTTTTCTCAGTAAATTTCAGTTCATTCATGGTTGTTCATGTCATTCAAATGTTTTTAAACGGTAGTTTGAAGATTTCAACATTTTCATAATGTAATTTTATTTTTTTTCACTGTAAAACATAGAGAAAAGTTTGAAGATGACATTACTTACATATGAAGTATTGGTTGAATTCAAACCAAATTGGGTTTATAGATTCCCAGTGACCCAGAATAAATGTGATTACATTTTAGGGAAAGTAGGTCAAAGTTCAAAATTTTTTATGAATTTTTAAAAGCTTTTTTTTTTCTCCCATTGACTTATAATGGACAAAATTTGTCTATGTTGTCTATGTCTATGCTGACATCAGCACATGCACAGACGAGATGACATCAGCTGGATCGATGCCAAAATAAGCTACAATACATGCGAGGGGCGGGGCTTGTTGTGTCTGGAACCACTGGTTCAATTTAGTTCAATCATTTCAGTTCTGGTTCCACATTCAGACCAGTTCAGTATCATTATAATAACCAGTAAATTATGACAACTACAGCTGTTCTCTTTGTTTTAGTTTTCAAAAAGTAAAATTACATGAAAATGTTTACATTTACAAATTATCCATTCACAAAAAATATGAACTACATGAACTGTGAGTGTAATTTTATCAATATTCTGCCTGTTACTAAATGTTTTGTGTATTTGTAGATCCACTGTGATCTGTAAGTTAAAATGAACATGTGTCAATGATAAACTGAGGCCGAATATACTGGGTTACAAAAAAATGTTTTTTGCAAGTTGTCTAGGTTTTTTCAACTGAATTCGGACCATTTTGCACCGCTAAATCCAAAAATGACATCTGTTTTTCTCAATCAGGTCAGGTTGTTTTGCTAATTTGATTTTGAAAAATTTGATCTTCTCACAAAACTTTATCTTGGTCACCAAGTTTAATACCAAAATAAGATTGGTAAGCACACTTTATGAAACTTGTGACCTGATTCCTGTTAGGTACAATGGTGTATTCACCGCAGATGTAGCAGAATACGTCAGGCTTATTTTTGCAAGATCTTCTAGTCGAAGCCATTTCATTCACCTGTAATATTGAAAAAAACATTAATCATAAATTGGCAAAAGTAAAATCTTCAGAACTCGTTTATTGCAAGAAATATGAAAGAATTTTGTATCATATGACGTGAAAATGCCCATAAATGTAAGCAAAAATGTTAAAAAGACAATATGTAGCATAGTTCAGAAAGTTGACCTGATTGAGCAAAATTAATGTGATTTTTGGATTCAGCACACCAAAATGATCCTAAATCAGCTCCAAAAACTTTAACAATAAATTTGTTGTTGACCAGTGTTATTATTAAAATTACCTTCTTCTTTTTTTTTTTTTTTTTTTTAAGAAATCTCCGATGGTTCATGTTATTCACATTTTTTAAAGGATAGTGTGCAGATATAAACATTTTCTGTTTTATATTTTTTAATAATCTTTTTACACATTTTCAGTACACATGTCCTCTCAGCACAGATACAAGCATATGTCCAATTTTCTAGTTTAAAAAAAAAAAAAAAAGGGAGAAAAGTAGTACCCCACCCCTCCCCCACCCACACTGGTCCACATTCACTTAATTACGAGCGTTATAGCTGTTCTATTCTGTTCTGTTTTCTATAGATGTTTGATCAAAGTACGACAGGAAAGGCTTCCATGTAATGTACAGTTTCTCATTTGATCATAAACATTTTCCTTCTGTAATTCTAATTTTTTCACTCTTAATCATAGAGAACATTTTGCCGTTGACATTATTATTATATTATTGTGTTCTTATTCTACTGGTGCGGTCCACCTGTGACGCAGACGAACCCGTGGATGTGTGTTCAGTGACTGTGAAGAACACTAGAAGCACAGGAAGGATGGACCGTACGTGCAGATGACGGTCCAGAAGCAGCAGAACAGACTGTGGTGAATTATCTAAAGCTGTGTTTGTGTGTTCAGCTGCAGCCGTGTGGATCTGAGTCAACATGTCCAGGAAATCCACACTCAAACACGTCCAGCCGCCTCATTTACATCCACCACTCGGGCTTTGTCTCATCCTCCTCCATCCCTTCATCCTTCTGATGCTTCGGCTGCTTCTGTTTGATTCACGTTCAACTGTTCAAGTCGTCCGTCTGTCTCAGTCCATCTGTCTCAGTCTGGATCAGTCACTTACATTAATCACATACAGGTTTTTTGGTTTTTTTCTTTGTTTTTTATGGCGGTAAAAGCCCGTAACTGTTCACCAACTTTAAGAACGTCAATCACACTCTAAATATTTAGATGGAGCAGAAGTCAGAGCTCAGTGGGTTTAGTGTCACTGTTTATAATAGATGTAACTACAGGACAGACCATAATAGTTGATCACAATCTGTAACTGGATGAGGAAAAGCATGAACACGTCCATCTGCAGCGTTTACATGAAATAAGCCAATGTTTGGTTGAATTTCCAATTTATTTATTTTTTTTGTTGCAATTTTAAACCTAGAATTTTCAACATCTTCTCTTCTATTTATTGTTTATTCTAGAGTACAGTGTTTGTTTGTGATAATTTAGTTTTCTTATTCTCTCACTGCTTCTTCTTCTTCTTCTTCTTCTTTCTATCTACAGTGGTATGGAGAGACATTTGTGTCTTTATTAATCAATCAAATAGAATAGATTTGCAACCAAAAAAAGAGATCTGAGAGCAAAAGACAATAAGTGGCAATCAAGACCTCATTACAGCCACTAACTATTATTCAAAAAAGAGCAATACGGATTATTCATAATGTTGGCTACCAGGAACACACAAACTCATTATTCTTACAGTCAAAATTACTCAAGTTCATAGACATTGCGGACAATCAAACAGCTCAAATAATGTACAAAGCTAAAAATAATCTTTTAACAACAAATATACAGAAATTATTCAGTATTCATGAGGGGGGTTATAATTTAAGGGGGAAAATTAACTTTAAAATTCCCTTAATACGCACGACTAGGAAGGGTATATGTATGTATAGGTGTGTATGTGTGTATGTATATACAGTTTGTAGGTGTATATGTATGTATAGATCTGTGTATGAATGTGTATTTACATATATGTGTTATTGTATTATGTGTTTATGTAAATCATATTATATTTGTTCATAATACTATAAAGCCAGAAACCTAATTATTTACTAGTAAGTATCAGTCATATTATGGCATAGTGTATAGATATGATTAGACGAGGAAGGTTATTCAAATATGTATTATATGTCTTATGTTTAAGTGTTTTGTTTATTTATTTTCTTCTGTTTGACATTCATGTTCGAAATAAATACATCAATCAATCAATCAATCAAAAAAAGAGATAATTTTGCTTGAAAATCAGTCCTCTTTGCTTGCGAGTTCAAAAGCAGTTATATACACCCGGGGGGGGGGGGGGGGGGGGGGGTCCATAACTAACAAAAGTGAAATTTTACATTCTTTCAATGTCCAACTCCCAGGTTCTATTCCTCTATTCTCCAGCGGATCTTCCAAATTCCATACTTTTCCATACTTTCCATACTTGCGTAGGAACCCTGTTATTAATAAGTGATTGTTTCTGTAATTAAATAATTATGGAATTTTTAAAGACATGATCATAACGAACATAAACTTTTTTTTTTTACTTTTAATAAACATCTATGCGTGTATGTGTATCTTTTAATTCTACTTTCTTTTTAATCTAACTTATTCTTAGCTACTTATACTTTGCATTTATTTATTTACTGATTGTTGATGTGGTATCTATCTATCTATCTATCTATCTATCTATCTATCTATCTATCTATCTATCTATCTATCTATCTATCTATCTATCTATCTATCTATCTATCTATATCCCACAGACTTCAAAAGTCCCTCAATTATATATTAACCCACGGTTAAATAACAGTAACATGTAGTCCAGACTTTCTGCAGGTGTCAGTAAATCTAATTTAATGTCCTTTTTAATGCCACTTTAAACTACTTTAATGCCCATGTCCAACTGCAGATACAGTTTTACATACAGTTTTATGTCAGTTTACCGTCCACAGGCTTTAACCAGGTTCTGAATAGTTCCTCCTCCGATCACTTCCGCTCAAACTTACATTTTCCCATTTTTCCCACATTTGCTAATATTCCCTCCGTTCTTCCACCACAGCATGAACACACTCACAGCAGGTTGTATTCCAAACATCCGGTGTTGTGACTTTGTGTTTTGGCCATAAACAATAGTGAATTAAAGGGTTCCACCTGTCAATCATCACACTATACTTCAGATCAAAATTACTAAATGTTTATATAATCAAAATAAATCGTGAATAACAGTATTTTTTTTTCCATCAAGTGAATTTAATTTTTGAATACCTCTGGACATCGAATTTAATGCTTTTTAAAGCCATTTAAGGCCTTAATTTACACAAAATCTATTTAATGACTTTTTAATGGCCTGTATAAACCCTGTAATCTGTAATGGATTACAGTTTGGAAGTAACTTGCCCAACACTGGTCACGACCCACCCGTTGAGAATCACTGCTATAGTTTTTTTTTTATTCACAGGTTAATCTGTGCGACACAAACTGCTTCCTGCATCACACTGAACACCAATCATGACAAAGACGAGGGCCAAATGGGAACTTCCTGTCACGCCTTATCAGCAGCAGCAGCGTTTCTATTAACAGCTTCAGTTTCAGGGAGCGGGGACGTCTAATACGGCCGAGAGGAAGTGGTGATCGCACGGGAGTCGTGGCTCTCACATGAACACAGCGGCTCATGTCGATCTTGTGGTAAGTGAGTGCAGACACGGTTAATGTGGTAATGATATTTCCACTCAGGGCCCAGCGCTGCCTGGCTCCTCACAGGCCCATCTGCACCAGTTAGAGGCTCTAATTTTAGCCCCAGCGGTACGAGGGCCACTGTGAGAGCACAGTTAGGCCAGTCATTTAGACCCAGGCCTAATGGACCCACATCTGTCTGCCTCACATACAAAACATACAAGGCTTGGACTCATTACCTCTGCATACGACACACTGGGAGTCTGTTAGACAAAGAAAAGCAGCAGACTGGACGTACGCCTGCGTGGGCATTGTTTATTCAACTCTAAAGTAACGGCTACAAACACATCAGAAATCCCCCGCTGCCTCAGCTTTTGGATCGGCTCAGCGTGGATCTGAAACTCTCTGTTTCATAAATTAAATAAAGCGCTGCTGCAACTAAAGGCTATTTTTAATATCAATTAGTAATGAGTTGATTATTAATGTGTCTGACCTATAAATGTCTAAAAATACTAAATAAATAAATAAATAGAAATAATGAAATGATAATAATAATATGATAATACTAATACCAATTAAATAAATAAATAAAAATACCAAATGAATAGATGAATAATAGAAATAATGAAATGATAATAATAATATAACAATAAATAAATAATACCAGTAAATAAAATAATAAATTAAAAAAATACTAAATAAACAAATAAAGTGGGGGAAAAACCTCAGATCTTTTGCTGACTAAATTGACTAAAATGATCTTTGATTGTTAATTTATACATGGGTCAGGTTTAGTGGTTATGGAGCTCCAGTTTTGCTCTTCAATGGGCTGTAACTCTTAAACTAAAAAAAACCTACAACATTCTCTTACACATATTTCTGTAGGTATTAGGAAGTACGTTAACCCTGTAAAGGTGGTGATTTGCCAAACTTAATTTTTTTTTGTGAAAATTTGAAAAAAATGCTCAGTTATGGAGCTACAGAAAGGATACATCAGGTTTTTCTATGGTTTACGCAAAACTGCATAACATGCTGTTCTTACTCAAATATTGTTACAAATTGGCATGGATATGCTACATTACATATTTATCAATTGAAAATTGGAAAACAGTTTCAAAAAATAGAGATTCTAAGCTAAAAAATGAGTCCATGCAGTAAATCCTAAGAGCTACTTTGATTTTTACCATACATGTTCACTTTCCCTTGACCTGACCCATATATATGTCACAGTAGAGATTGAAATCCAGTAGGATTCGTAATCCTACTAGGACAGATAGGAATTTTAGTTTGTCCTAGGACAAACTCAAATCCTACAAGAAATTAGGATCTGAACAAGGGTTACATATGTTTGCAACTATTGTACACTAGTGAGTAGCACATTTAAGTCTTAGAAAAAGTCTTTGAAGAAAATATACGATGTTAAAGTTGGCATTGGCATTTTGCTGCCCCCTGGTCTAGATGGTAGGGTTGGAATTCCAATCTTCAGATCCTAATTTCTTGTAGGATTTGAGTTTGTCCTAGGACACACTAAAATTCCTATCTGTCCTAGTAGGATTATGAATCCTACTGGATTTCAATCTCTACAGTGACATATATATATATATATATATATATATATATATATATATATATATATATATATATTATATATATATATATCTTTTTTTTTTTTTTTTTTTTTTTTTTACACTAAAACAAAGAGAACTAGAAGCACTCGGAGAGCGCAGACCTCCACCAAGGCTGATCAGTGGCCCCCCCCGTGGGCCCCCCCCATGCCAAGGAGGTTATGTTTTTGCCAGGGTTTGTTTGTTTGTCTGTTTGTTTGTTTGTTTGTTTGTCTGTCCGTTAGTGTGCAACATAACTCAAAAAGTTATGGACAGATTTTGATGAAATTTTGTGGTCTGCACCCCCCCCCCCCCCCCCCCCCCCCCCCCCCCCCCCCCGGGCCCCCCCACCCCCGATCACCACCAAAATGTAATCATTTCTTCCTTATCCCATTTTCAACAAACCCTGAAAATTTCATCAAAATCTGTCCATAACTTTTTGAGTTATGTTGCACACTAACGGACAGACAAACAGACAGACAAACATAACCTCCTTGGCGGAGGCAAAAATGTGGAGTTGTCATTATTTAAAAAAAAACAACTAATTTCTATTAAAAAAATTACTAAAAAAAATTTTCTTTAATGATTCAGTTATAATTAAAACACCACACACTTTTCCTATAAAAATCCAGTTCAAATAAAATGCAGGATATAATATCTGAGAGGGCAGATCTTGATTGACCCGATCATGTGACTACACTTCAGCCTACTCGGACACAGTCACAGTCACAAAACAGACTGAACTGAGAATGGACAGATTTCTTCACCTGCCTGGTCCCACTAAGACATCTAAGAGAAACTGACAAGAGACACCAAAAAGGTGCATTGTAGACATTATATAGACTAAATATCGTCTAAAATGAACGTTTATTTGCAACATAGTATAGCAAACTATGACATGATCAAAAACAAGTTAATTTTAGCAAAAAAAAGTCTTTGTTTTGAATGTCTTGTGATGTTAAAATGGAGTCACAAGTCTAAAAAGGTTGGAAACCACTGACTTAGAATCTCTCACAGCGTTCATTTTTCTATATTTGCAGTAGATGGTCTCCTCCTCAGTAAAGGCTGGTGTATAACAGCGTCTGAACCCCTCCCTGCCTCTGGGCTAACGTACAAAAACCATCTGTAACCTCATTCTGCTGTTCCCACTGTTTCCTCTACATTATAGACAAACATGAACTCCAACATGAACCTGTCCGACCACAGGAGGCCAACAACCCATTCTGTAGAGTGTGTATCAGATACACCACCATGGGCTGGAAACCAACTACCAATGTGGAAACTGTAGGAAATGTAAATGTAATAAATAAATAAATAAATAAATAAATAAATCTGTCTGTCTGTCTGTCCGTCTGTCTGTCTGTCTGTCTGTCTGTCTATCTATCTATCTATCAATCTATAACAGAAGGTCCAAATCCACTCCCAAAATATTGTTTTCCAGCTCTGCTTTGACAATAAAATGACAAACGTCGACACAGACAGATGACAAACAAAAAAACAAAAGACACTTAAAGACAAAACTGAGAACATGTGAAAAAATATTGAATGTTTTCCAGTTTGGCTCTAAGTCACTGTCATCATGTTGGTTTATTCTGTTTTGTCTTTGGTTGTTTTTACTCTTAGATTGTGTGGTATTTGATTTTGTAAAGAACCTTGTAACTCCAGTTCTGCTGCACTATCATTATTATTATTATTATTATTATTATTATTATTATTATTATTATTATTATTATTATTATTATTATTATTATTATCAGAAGTGGTGAAAATTTTGTGTAAGATCTGCTGTATAATAAAGGAATAGAAGCCAGGAGTCGGACGTTGAAAGCATGTTAAGTTTCACTTTCATTTCACGCCAGCGTTAGTTATATTAGCTCTGGACCACACCCCAACATATATAACTGCTGCCCCTACCCCACGTCACCCCCCCACCCCCACTGCTCCAACAAATCGATAAGATACTGAATCTTGTAAAGGGCCACAACTTTTAGCTTTCATGGGGCCCACAGTTGTTAGCAGCACCCCAGATTATTATTACTATGCTATTAAATATTTATATATATATCTATATATCTATATATCTATATATCTATATATATATATATATATATATATCAACATTGATTTTTTTTAATCCATGTCTATGATTTGAAATGTTCTGCCTCTAAATTTCTAAGATATTTTTCATGCTCTGCCTGTAAATAATAAAATTCTACCACAACTAACCATCTACTTTCATAACATCTCACTTAATTTTTAAGGAAATATTGATGTTTATAAACTACATGGACATAAATATTGGGACACATCATGTCTATAGCTGTCAGATGTCCTGTTCATGAGGATTTGAGATAAAAACATCAATACTTCCTTAAAAACCCCTTAACCCAGCTATGGGTTTAGAGTTTCAAAGCTTTATAAAAAAATTAAAAAAAAAATTAATTAAAAAACAGTCTACCACAAAGGATATTCTATCATTTACAAAAAAAAATGCATCTGAAAAAAACAGTTGCACCATGATGTTTCACATAAAGGCAATGATTGAATTACAAACAGCCCAAACTTGTGTTTTCCTGGGTCTCAGGAGGCTAAAGTTTGTCGTTAGATTTTTCTTCCTCAGTGAGATGTGAAGAAAGTAGATGGTTAGATGTGGCAGAATATTATTATTTACAGTCAGAGCAGGAAAAATATTTTAGAAATTTAGAGGCAGAACATTTAACCCCTGTAGAATGCGATCCATTAAATCATTGACAGAAAATTCCAGTTCTTTGAAACTGGAGCCTTTATTGGTCCTTCTGAAGAACCAAAAACATTTTTTTTCAAATATCAATTTCCATGTATGAGTTTCAATTTTGTATCATATTTGATTCATTCATTCATTCATTCATTTTCTGAACCCGCTTTATCCTCACTAGGGTCACGGGGGTCGCTTGGAGCCTATCCCAGCTACATAGGGGCGAAGGCGGGGTACACCCTGGACAAGTCACCAGTTCATCTCAGGGCTGAACATATAGAGACAAACAGTCACCCTCACATTCACACCTATGACCAATTTAGATTAACCAATTAACCTATCAATGCATGTGTTTGGATGGTGGGAGGAAGCCGGAGTACCCGGAGAGAACCCACGCAGACACGGGGAGAACATGCAAACTCCACACAGAAAATATTTGATCCATCGGGTTTCAATTGTCAAATATTATTATTTTTGAACAAAGAAAAACATAATATAACACAAACATGTCTAACAAATTGGTTAATTCCTTTTGTAAATGGTCCCAGTTCTTCCTCATTAATGACAGTCTTGTAGTGTCACTGGAAAGGCCTCTGGTGAATGAACTCCTCCCCCTGGTGGATTATCTGTGTATTACATGTATCTAATTGTATACATCAGGTTTTTCATAACAAATAATATGACACTGATCATGTAGAGGGGTCAAAACTCATGTATCAAATATGATACGTTTGGTGTTATAGGGTTAAAATCAGAGTCATGGATAAAAAAATAAAAAAAATCGATGTTGAGAGAAATTAACCCTTTCATGCACAAATTATGAAAACCTTAGTTTTTTTAATGAACCGATTTTTTTTTATGGAGTTACACAAATGTCCACTCAGCTGGACACCATGTGTTTAATTTTTAAAGCAAAGAAACATGTTTTTAAAAACCATCATCAGAAAGTGATAAACTGTGTAAAAATTATGAAATAAAAACATTTTTAATGCAGCTAATCTAAGGTTTTCTCACATTTTAACAAACTCTAATACTAGCTATTACTCACTTCATTGGGTTATATGAAAAAAAACAACCCTTTTTGTTTAAGAAAACTGTTAATAAGAGTCTTATAACGATTAGAAATTAATTTAAACTCATACATGTTAGTGCAGATCAGGCTTATCAAGAACAGCACAGTTACAGTCATGGTATGAACTGAAACCCATGAATGTACAAGAGAACAGCTGGAGAACAGCCGTCCACTGGAGTGACCACGATGCATGAAAGGGTTAAATATTCTGAGATAAAAACATCAATATTTCCTTAAAGTTGAATTCACTTTTGTCTACATAGAGGGTATGCACATGACGTCAGCGCTAGCAGAAGTCACTGCGGTTCCGCCCACTGAGTGGCAGACAGAGGGAGATGAGTAGTGGCTTTGTCTTGAATACTGCGAAAACTGTAGAACAATCTAAAAAACGGGGCAGAGCTGTTGTGCCATTGATCGCACAAATAGGTTTAAAAAGCACTGGGAGCTATCGTTTTAGCGGAGACCTAAAGCCAAAGACAGAAGAAGCAGATGGATCGCTACAATTCAGAGAAAGAACTGGAATCCAGGCAACGAAACCTGGATTTGTGTCAGCTAACGTTCATTTATGCTGTGTTCTTGTGTAAAATCATACCTTAAATTACATGTTGTTTTGGCTAACGTTCCTTCTTAGTAAAGCTCTTAATGTTAGCATCTGTCCTTTAGTTCTATGTTTCATTACTGAAACGTTTGTGTCTTCAGTTGTGTGATTCTGAACCTTGTGTTCTACATGATTTGTAAACTAGCTTAAACTGAGGCTAACCTAGTTTTCCAAATCAGGGGCTCGTCTAGCACAAAGCTGTTGGATCTGTGTTGGATCCAGTATTTGATGTGAACTCTCCTTAAATCTCCACAGTACCAGTAGATCATCCACTCACTTGGGTCAGTACTAAGGGTTCAACTGCAGTAAATCAGTAGTGAACTGTGAGCACTACTGCTGGGCCTTTACCGCAGAAATCACCTCCAACAAAATATGTCTGCACTGACATAAAACCTCCAAAACAATAGTATGTTGAACTAGAAGCACTCGGAGAGCGCAGACCTCCGCCAAGGCTGATCAGTGCCGCCCCCCCCCCCCCCCCCCCCCCCCCGCGAAGGAGGTTATGTTTTTGCCAGGGTTTGTTTGTCTGTCTGTTTGTCTGTCTGTTTGTCTGTCTGTCCGTTAGTGTGCAACATAACTCAAAAAGTTATGGACAGATTTTGATGAAATTTTGTGGTCTGCGCCCCCCCTGTGGGCCCCCCCACCCCCGATCACCACCAAAATTTAATCATTTCTTCCTTATCCCATTTCCAACAAACCCTGAAAATTTCATCCAAATCTGTCCATAACTTTTTGAGTTATGTTGCACACTAACAGACAGACAAACAGACAGACAGACAAACAAACCCTGGCAAAAACAGAACCTCCTTGGCGGAGGTAATTAAAGCACTCACCAGCTGGAATCCTCTAATTAACCAGGACCAGGATGGACACAACTCTGGGTCTTTTGGATGCTTTCAGCCTTTGAACTCAGGTTCATATAAATGTCAGGATACATGATTTCTGTCACAGATCAGTGTTGGTAGAGCACTTGTTGTTTGGTAGCTTGTACGGATCCATGTCCAGTCCAACTGTCTTTAACCCTTTCACGCATTAATTGTGAGAACCTTAGTCAACATATTTTTCTTCAGTGTTTTTATTCCTCCTTAGGCATGAAAAAAACAATGCGATCAAGTTTTTTTTTTTTCTGTGGAGTTACAAAAATATCCATGCATTTAATTTTTGAAGTGAAGAAACATGTTTAAAACCCAATATCAGAGAGGGATATGAAAACAATGAAATAAAACTAGAAGCACTCGGAGAGCACAGACCTCCACCAAGGCTGATCAGTGCCCCCCCCGTGGGCCCCCCCCACGCCAAGGAGGTTATGTTTTTGCCAGGGTTTGTTTGTCTGTCTGTTTGTTTGTTTGTTTGTCTGTCTGTCTGTCTGTTTGTCTGTCCGTTAGTGTGCAACATAACTCAAAAAGTTATGGACAGATTTTGATGAAATTTTCAGGGTTTGTTGGAAATGGGCCCCCCCCGTGGGCCCCCCCACCCCCGATCACCACCAAAATTTAATCATTTCTTCCTTATCCCATTTCCAACAAACCCTGAAAATTTCATCAAAATCTGTCCATAACTTTTTGAGTTATGTTGCACACTAACGGACAGACAAACAAACAAACAAACCCTGGCAAAAACAGAACCTCCTTGGTGGAGGTAAATATGTTTAATGCTGCTAATCTGATGTCTTCTCACATTTTAACATATTCTAATGCTAGTAATTCCTCACTTCATCGAGATAATATGCAAAAAAAACCTTCTTGTCTGACAAATAACAATTGATTTACACTCAAACATGTTAGTGCAGATCAGGTTTATCAAGAACAGCAAAGTTACAGTAATGGTCTGAATGTCAGTGTATGAGATGGTGCATAAGTGTCCACTGTGTTGGCTGATATGGAACTAAAACAACTAAACCCATGAATATAGAAGAGAACAGCTGGAGAAGAACTGTCCACTGGAGTGACCTGTGCATGAAAGGGTTAATTTCATGTTCTATTCCACATTTTCCCGGTCTGGCTGTAGTTACTGCTATGCTCCGCCATGTTGAGCCGGTTTGTTTTTGCCACTCAGTCTGACTGAGAGGGGCGTGGCCTAGGGGGGAAGTGACATCACGTGCATACCCTCGATAGTGTAACTTAAAGTTGTGTCTGTGTGTTCTAAACCTGTCGGTATATTTCGGTGTTTCCATCTGTTTTTCGGCGCCACTTCTGAAGTCACAGCAGCGTGAACATGTTAACGACATGTTTTCCCGTCACGGTTCAGTTCCCCTGAGTGGCCACCGGGGGGGGGGGGGGGGGGGGGGGGGTCAGTGCCACTTACCTGGTCTCCCGGGTGACGAGGAAGAAGCTGTCATCGGGAGCGTCGATCCAGTTGGGGCGTCGCTTACGGATCATCACTCCGCCCCGGGTGCCTCCACTGCTGCTGCTGCTGCGACCGTTGTGCTGTCGGAAAGAAACCACGTATGAGACGATAACAGACACGAACGCAGGCGCTCACTTTAAACACTGATAAATACAACACTAGCACATCTATACGACATGACTCACAGCTTCCTTTGTCACACGTGTCTGTGTTCGGCAGTTTTTTTTTAATAATATTCAACAATTACATCATTTTAATCGATTATAATTGTTTTAAATTAAATATTTGTCATATGTTCTGACACAAATAAACATGTTTTTCAGTAAGAATTCAGGTTGAACTCTGCTCTTTTACTCCGATTTTGGATCAAAATAAAGAAAAATTAAAAAAAAAAAAAGAGTATTAAATCATTTTTGATGTCTTTTTAGTTTTTAAGACATTTTTATTTTCCCAAACTTTTTCAACTCTAGACACAAAAATGATCAATTTTATGTCTCGTCAGGATCTAAATGTACAAAAAAATACATCTTGAATTTGCATTAAAGTGTTTGAATCTTTTTTTATTTTTTTTTACATCATTTATGTCATTTTAGCTCTTTTAAATAACACTTTTTTTTTTTTTTTTTTTTACGTCTGGTTGCATCTTTTACTTTTAAATCCTTTACATTTTAGTTGCTTTTTCTTTTTTTCTTTTTTTTTTACATTGTTTTAAATTTTTTTAATCATTCTTGTCATCTTGTTGCTTTTTTTCTGTCATTCTTTATCTTGTTGGATCTTTTATTTCATCTTCATCTTGTAAAACCATTAACTTTTACATTTTTTACTTTATTTGCATCTTGTCACATCTTTTTCATCTTCTTGCTTTTTTACATTAGTCTTTACCTTGTGGCATCTTTTACTTCACCTTCATCATATATTAGTGACATTTTATTCATCATTACATTTTTATTTTCTTTATTTGCATCTTGTTACATTTTTATGTCTTTTTTTTTTTATCTTGTTGCATCTTTAACTTTATTGTCTTTTGCATCTTGTTACATCTTTTATTCTTGTCATTTGTTGCATTTTATGTCATTATTTATTGTGTTGCATCTTTTACTTCATCTTCATCTTCATTTTGTTACATCTTATATTTTTACAGTTTTTACGTTGTTTTTTTTCCCCATCTTTTGCATTCTTGTCATGTTGTTACATTTTTATGTCATTGTTCATTTCATTAAATCTTTTTCTTCATTTTCATGTTATATTTTTACATGTTTTATGTTGCTGCTAAACTTGTTACATTTTTAATTTCTTTATTTGCATCTTGCACTTTTTTTTAAATATAATTCTTTATCTTGTTGCATCTTTTATTTTATCCTCTTGTGACATGTTATATATTTTTATTTTATTTTATTTTTTTATATCTTGTTACATCTTTTACATTATTGTCATCTTGTTGCATTTTTATGTCAGTTTATTTCATTATATCTTTCATTTCATTTTCATCTTACATTTTTTACACTTTTTATGCTGTTATTTTCTTTATTTGGATCTTGTTACATTTTTATGTCATTTTTTGTTGTTGTTGCATCTTTAACTTTATCCTGTGCATCTTGTTACATGTTATATTTTTACCTTTTTTCATCTTTTTTATGTCGTTTATTTCATTACATCTCTTACTTCATTTTCATGTTATCTTTTTACATTTTTTACGTTGCTGTTCAACTTGTTTGCATCTTTGCATCTTGTTACATGTTTTATTCTTGTCATTTTGTTGCATTTTTATGTCATTTATTTTGTTACATCTTTTACTTCATCTTGTTACATTTTATATTTTTACACTTTTTACATTGCTGTTATTTTTAACTTCTTTATTTTCATCTTGTTGCATTTTTATGTCATTGTTTATCTTGTTGCATATTTATTTCTATCCTAATTTGCATCTTGTTACATGTTACATGTTTTATGTTGTTTTCATTGTTTCATTTTCACTTTCGTCCATATTTTCATCTTATTGCATTTTTTTCCCCACATCATTCTTTATCTTGTTGCATCTTTCATTTTTATCTCATTTTGCATCTTGTTACATGTTACATTTTAATTATTTTCATTTTGTTACATGTTTTATTCTTGTCATCTTGTTGCATTTTTATTTCATTATATCTTTTATTTCATTTTCATCTCACATTTTTATACTTTGCATGTTGCCGCTAAACTTGTTACACTTTTAATTCTGTTATTTGCATCTTGTTACATTATTTATTTTATGTTGTTTTCACTGCTACATTTTTACTTTTGTCCTTATTTTCATCTTGTTGCATTTTTTTTCACGTCATTCTTTATCTCATTGCATCTTTTATTTCATCCTCATTTGCGTCTTGTTACATTTTTCACGTCTTATTTCACGGTTTATCTCCTGTTACGTGGTTTTCCCCTTCAGGTCAACATCTATAAAGCCTTTTTCTTCGACTATTTCAATGGGGAAAATAAATTCATGTCATTATATTGTTGCACTGTAACAGCTCCATGACCCAGTTTGGGGAGGGCAGCTTAGAGGATTTATTTTGTCGTTTACTGTTTGAGATATTTTTTACTATTGGTCATTCTTCAGATGTTTTATGATCCCTATTAACCAAGTGGAGTCTAGGGTACCATGTTGGCCTCTGAGATGCAGTGGAGTACGAGTATAAAGCTGCATAAAATCAGAATAGTTCAATAAAGTACCTCGGATTCGTACTTAAGTCAAAGTACATTCCAGGGGTGTTAATTAAAGAAAGAAAGGGGGGGGGGGGGGGTGATGTGGTTCACGTACCAGGAGGGGTGCCCCTGTTGAACCTGGGTTCTCTGCAACAAAAAAAGCGGTGACAATGAGAGAAAGATGCGAAGTTTCAATGAGGAAATCTGGTCAGTTGTGGTTTATTTATGTCTTTTTTCCTAGTAACAAGTGCAACATAATGACTGTGTTTCAATTTCAGTAAAAATAATGAAGTTACCAATAAAAAACAAAGTGTCACACTGAAGTTGAATCATCCAAATTATCCAAATGACCCCCATCTGCCGATTCGTTTTCATTAGAATTAGTTGTCATTCTCTCCAACGAGCTAGTTTAGATAAGAAATGGCAGAAAGGGTTATCAAGTCCGAGTGTATCTCCTCTAATCTGATTTTATCAAGCAAAAAAAAAAAAACCATGACAAGAACATTGGTTATCAACAGTGTTTTGGTCCCCAGGTTCATTTCACATCATCATAAAAAAGCATTATAGAGAGGAGGCATTTTCCAATTCGTGTGTATGGGGGGGGGTGTTTAACAGACATGGAATCATACTTTTTTTTTTCTGGATTCAATTAAGCAAATCATCTTTATTGAAAGATAAGTCAAACGTGTGCATGTGTGTGTGTACCTGAGCGTCTATCTGGCTCAGCCCTGCTGTGGTGGTGGTAGCTGCGTTTTCCCAGCATGCCGTGGGGGCCGTGGGGGAGAGAGGAGAGGAGGCGGCGAGGCGGAGGGGTCTGCAGGCCCGGGGTGCGGTGGGAGCGTGGGGCGTGGGCGGCCGGACGGGACTCTGGATTGGAAGAAACACCACAACTTACACCACCACCACAGATTCTGTTCAGGGGTTTTTATTTTTTTTATTTTTGTTTAGATTTTGTGGTGTTTTATGCAGAAAATGATGCTTTTAAATGAGTTTTTTTTACCTAGAAACTGCACAACACTGGTCAGAGTGCTCCTTGGGGCGGCTCTGGTTTTGGGTAGGCGCGTCCCCTGCCCTTCAGACACCCTTAACATATCTGAATTAAACATACACACAGACAGGCACACTTTTTTTTTTTTTTTTTTTACTCAGCACTGCAGCGTCTCCTCTGCCTCTTCTATCGACTCGGAGACCGTTGGAGAATACTAAATACTGATCTGCAGACTCATGCAGTGTGGTGGTGGTGGGGGGAGAGAGAGAGAGAGCGAGAGAGAAAGAAAGAAAGAAAGAGAGAGAGAGAGAGAGAGAGAGGGGGAGAGAAAAAAAAAAAGCAACTGTGTCAAGAGATTCTGCTTTTTATGGACAGCAGCATTTATCAGCCTCGGTGTCAATGAATGCACTGAAATGAACACGACTGATGCAAATGAACCACTTCTGGGTGTGTTATCATGGTGACTTACTTTCCAGGGGATGACATGGATGTCCACACATGCACATGATGATGTCAGCACATGCCTGCATGCACACACATCCAAATAAAACAGTTTTTTTTTTTTTGTTTGTTTGTTTTTTTAAACGCACATACGTCAGAAAATGTGAGTTGCACAATGACAGCAGGCATCGACAGGAGAGGAGACGTCCACACTCCAAGGAATAAAACGTTGGAGTTTGTTGGATTTAATTAAAAATGTTATGCAATTTGTTCCACGAAATATGGTTATTTAAATGTAAAGAGATAATCGCAAAAATAACCGACTAATAAATCCAAAGTAATTGTGTCAGTAAATCTAAAATGAGGTGTCGCTTCAATGCTACAACTTAACAATTATATTTTCTAATCAGCAGTGTTGGTTTGGATTTACGTGCGTTTTGTTGTAAATTAAGTGGTGGGAAGTCCGATTCTTTTTACTAACTCGACTCTTTCTGTTCGTTCATCTATTGCGAATCGATTCCTAAATGATGCAGGATGTTTTTTTTTAAATTAATGAATCGATTCTTTCAGTTCGTTCATCTGTTGCAAATCGGTTCCATATCCATTAATTAAAAAAAAAAAAAAAAACATCCTGCATCGTTTAGGAATCAATTTGCAACAAATGAACGAACTGAAAAAATTGATTCATTAATAAAAAAAACCCCAAAAACATCCTGCATCGTTTAGGAATCAATTCACAACAGATGAACGAACCGAAAGGATCGATTCATTAATAAAAAGAAAAAAATCCTGTATCATTTAGGAATCGATTTGCAACAGATGAAAGAACCAAAAAGATCAATTCATTAATAAAAAAAAAAACAAAAACAAAAACATCCTGCATCGTTTAGGAATCAATTCGCAACAAATGAACAAACTGAAAAAATTGATTCATTAATAAAAAAAAAAAAAACATCCTGCATCGTTTAGGAATCAATTCGCAACAGATGAATGAACCAAAAGAATCGATTCATTAATAAAAAAAAAAACAAACATCCTGCATCGTTTAGGAATCAATTTGCAACAGAAGAACGAACCGAAAGAATTAATTAATAAAAAAACAAACAAACATCGGCATTTTTTAGGAATCGATTCGCAACAGATGAACAAACCGAAAAGATTGATTCATTAATTTAAAAAAAAACAAACAAAAAAAAAACATCCTGCATCGTTTAGGAATCGATTCGCAACAGATGAACGAACCAAAAGAATCGATTAATTCATTTAAAAAAAAAAAAAAAAAACAACCATCCTGCATCGTTTAGGAATCAATTCGCAACAGATGAACAAACCGAAAGAATCGAGTTAGTCAAAAGAATCGCACTTCCCACCACTAAATTTACTATAAAATGTAAATCCAAACCAATACTATTGATTAGAAAATGTCATTCTTAAGTCGCAGCATTAAAGCGACACCTTATTTTAGATTTGGATTTATTAGTAGGTTATCTTCGCAATTAACTGCAGCGTCTTTTTACATTTAAATAACCATATTTCGTCGAACAAGTCACAAAACATTTTTAATTAAATCCAACAAATTCCAGCGTTTTATTTCTTAGAGCGCACCCTCCTTTTTTTTTCTTTTTTGTTTTGGTGGCTCCTCTGGGCTCGACAGTCACATCAATCGGAGTGTGGTGGAGTTGATGGACAGATAACACGGACACATGAAGCACAAGGACTCGGAAGAGATGCTTTCAGGTGCGACTTTATTGGAGTCTACGCTCAACATTCACACAGTGATGAAAAGAAAAAGAGCCCGAAGAGGTAGAGGTAGAAGATGAGATGGAAATATTGCAACAACCGTTAAGGAAACTTAAAAAAAAAAAAAAAAAAGAATAGGAGGAGGCGGAGTGGAGTGGAAGGGGGAGTGTCGAGCCACATTATGTCATAAATTCCTATTATGTAATAAAAGTTCCAAATGTAATAAGAACGTCACGTCATCTTGTTATAAAGCCGCACTATGTAATAACCTGACGCATTTTGTAATAAACTACCTCAATGCATTATGTAGTAACTTTTTTCGCATTATGCAGCAAATTATTACAATTTTTGAAAGTTATTACAAAATGCACTTGACACATTTTTATTTCCAGGAAAATGTAATGTGCTAAATTAATCTTTAAACTGTGTGGTTAAAGTTCTGATTCCATTACCTGTAGCTCCTGTGACTAATTTCTACTAAATTGCACTGAAATTATATTAATTTCGATTATTACATAATGAACCATGTTATTATTTATTTATTTTTTTTAATAAAAATGTGTCAAGTACATTTTGTAATAAATTTCTCAAATTATAATAACTTGCGACATAATGTGAAAAAATTTGCTATATAATGCGTAGTTTATTACAAAATGCGAATGACAGAATGAAAGAATGTCACGTCATCTTGTAATAAAGTCGCACTACGTAATAACTGACGCATTTTGTAAAAAACTATGCATTATATAGTAAATTTTTTCACATTATATAGCAAGTTATTAAAAAATGCACTCGACACATTTTTATTTTCAGGAAAATGTGATGTGCTAAATTAATCTGTAAACTGTGTGGTTAAAGTTCTGATTCCATTACCTGTAGCTCCTGTGACTAATTTCTACTAAATTGCTCTGAAATTATATTAATTTAGATTATTACATAATGAACCACGTTATTTTTAAAAAAAATAAAAATGTGTCAGGCATTTTGTAATAAATTTCTCAAATTGTAATAACTTGCTACATAATGTGACAAAATTTACTATATAATGCGTAGTTTATTACACAAGGTGAACGACAGAATGAAAGAATGTCACGTCATCTTGTAATAAAGTCACACTATGTAATAAACTGACGCATTTTGTAATAAACTACCTCAATGCATTGTATAGTAAATTTTTTCACATTGTGTAGCAAGTTATTACAATTGGAGAAATTTATTACAAAATGCACTTGACACATTTTTATTAAAAAAAATAATAATAACATGGTTCATTATGTAATAATCTAAATTAATATAATTTCAGAGCAATTTAGAAGAAATTAGTCACAGGAGCTACAGGTAATGGAATCAGAACTTTAACCACACAGTTTACAGATTAATTTAGCACATTACATTTTCCTGGAAATAAAAATGTGTCAAGTGCGTTTTGTAATAACTTTCAAAAATTGTAATAATTTGCTACATAATGTGACAAAATTTACTATATAATGCATAGTTTATTACAAAATGCGAACGACAGAATGAAAGAATGTCACGTCATCTTGTATTAAAGTCACACTATGTAATAAACTGACGCATTTTGTAATAAATTTCTCAAATTGTAATAACTTGCTACACAATGTGAAAAAATTAACTATATAATGCGTAGTTTATTACAAAAGGCGAACGACAGAATGAAAGAATGTCACGTCATCTTGTTATAAAGTAGCACTATGTAATAAACTGACGCATTTTGTAATAAACTACGAATTATATAGTAAATTTTTTCACATTATATAGCAAGTTACTACAATTTGAGAAATTTATTACAAAATGCACTTGACACACTATTAAAAAAAAAATAATAGTAATAACATGGTTCATTATGTAATAATCTAAATTAATATAATTTCAGAGCAATTTAGAAGAAATTAGTCACAGGAGCTACAGGTAATGGAATCAGAACTTTAACCACACAGTTTACAGATTAATTTAGCACATCACATTTTCCTGGAAATAAAAATGTGTCAAGTGCGTTTTGTAATAACTTTCAAAAATTGTAATAACTTGCTACATAATATGAAAAATTTACTATATAATGCATAGTTTATTACAAAATGCGAACGACAGAATGAAAGAATGTCACGTCATCTTGTATTAAAGTCACACTATGTAATAAACTGACGCATTTTGTAATAAACTACCTCAATGCATTGTATAGTAAATTTTTTCACATCATGTAGCAAGAAATTACAATTTGAGAAATTTATTACAAAATGCACTTGACACATTTTTATTAAAAAAAAAAAAACATGGTTCATTATGTAATAATCTAAATTAATATAATTTCAGAGCAATTTAGAAGAAATTAGTCACAGGAGCTACAGGTAATGGAATCAGAACTTTAACCACACAGTTTAAAGATTAATTTAGCACATCACATTTTCCTGAAAATAAAAATGTGTCAAGTGCATTTTGTAATAAATTTCTCAAATTGTAATAACTTGCTACACAATGTGAAAAAATTAACTATATAATGCGTAGTTTATTACACAAGGCGAACGACAGAATGAAAGAATGTCACGTCATCTTGTTATAAAGCCGCACTATGTAATAAACTGACGCATTTTGTAATAAACTACCTCAATGCATTATACAGTAAATTTTTTCACATCATGTAGCAAGAAATTACAATTTGAGAAATTTATTACAAAATGCACTTGACACATTTTTATTAAAAAAAATAATAATAACATGGTTCATTATGTAATAATCTAAATTAATATAATTTCAGAGCAATTTAGAAGAAATTAGTCACAGGAGCTACAGGTAATGGAATCAGAACTTTAACCACACAGTTTACAGATTAATTTAGCACATTACATTTTCCTGGAAATAAAAATGTGTCAAGTGCGTTTTGTAATAACTTTCAAAAATTGTAATAATTTGCTACATAATGTGACAAAATTTACTATATAATGCATAGTTTATTACAAAATGCGAACGACAGAATGAAAGAATGTCACGTCATCTTGTATTAAAGTCACACTATGTAATAAACTGACGCATTTTGTAATAAACTACCTCAATGCATTGTATAGTAAATTTTTTCACATCATGTAGCAAGAAATTACAATTTGAGAAATTTATTACAAAATGCACTTGACACATTTTTATTTAAAAAAAAAAATTATAACATGGTTCATTATGTAATAATCTAAATTAATATAATTTCAGAGCAATTTAGAAGAAATTAGTCACAGGAGCTACAGGTAATGGAATCAGAACTTTAACCACACAGTTTACAGATTAATTTAGCACATTACATTTTCCTGGAAATAAAAATGTGTCAAGTGCATTTTGTAATAAATTTCTTAAATTGTAATAACTTGCTACACAATGTGACAAAATTAACTATATAATGCGTAGTTTATTACAAAAGGCGAACGACAGAATGAAAGAATGTCACGTCATCTTGTAATAAAGCTGCACTATGTAATAAACTGACGCATTTTGTAATAAACTACGCATTATATAGTAAATTTTTTCACATTATATAGCAAGTTACTACAATTTGAGAAATTTATTACAAAATGCACTTGACACATTTTTATTAAAAAAAAAAAAAAAACATGGTTCATTATGTAATAATCTAAATTAATATAATTTCAGAGCAATTTAGAAGAAATTAGTCACAGGAGCTACAGGTAATGGAATCAGAACTTTAACCACACAGTTTACAGATTAATTTAGCACATTACATTTTCCTGGAAATAAAAATGTGTCAAGTGCATTTTGTAATAACTTTCTCAAATTGCAATAACTTGCTGCATAATGCGAAAAAATTTACTACATAATGCATTGAGGTAGTTTATTACAAAATGCGTCAGTTTATTACATAATGCGACTTTATTACAAGATGACGTGACGTTCTTATTACATTTGGAACTTTTATGACATAATGGGAATTTATTAAATAATGCGGCTCAACAGAGGTGATGGTTCTGCATGAGGAGGAGGATCTGATCGGAAATGGATGCAGCCACTGTTTGGAAGGAGGGTTTACAAGACAGAAGAGGCAACAGGATGGATTTGTATGAATATTGCATGACTCGGACAGGAAACAGCTGAGTGCATGGACACGGTGAGGGACCGTTTACTGATGATTAAAGGGGACACGATCCAGCAGAGGAGTCTCCATATGGGTGAGCGTGATCTGCCAGCAGTACAAGACAAAAAGTCCTGTCTTCAGAGGGTTTGAACTCTGACTAAAGCTCAGCGTCAAGCATCAATCCAGACATTTGGGTCTAAAAAAAAAACAAAAAAAAAAAACAAAAAAAAACAAAAACGGCGACAGAAAACACACAAGGTTAAAAGCATCAGAAAACAAAGTGTGATCATCGTGGAGCTGAGGTTGAGTTTGGACATGAAATGATCCTGAATGTGATAGCGTGGAAACATTCCCGGCTGGAAAAACTCCCTCCAGAGTGGGCGCGGTGCAAAATAGAGCTTCTCTTAGTAAAATACATTTTCTCTACATCTAAATTTCAGCAAATTATGGCTCAGACTAAAGTAGAGTTCTACCAGCTTTCATTACGATCGTCTACGTGTTGATGACAGGTGTGTTGTATGTGGACAAAAGTATGTGGACACGTCGGATTCAGGTGTTTGTTTTCTAACAGGGGTCTGGGATACAAAACAATAATGACTAATGTTATAATATAATTTATACTGGGATAAATATCATTACATTAGTTTGGTTTAAATGATCTTTGCTTCTAAAATGCATCCGAGATGGTTTTTACTTATTTCAACATTGATTTAGTTTTTTTTATTCACGACTATGATTTTAAATGTTCTACCTCTAAATTATTCAAATATTTTTCATGCTCTGACTGTAAATAATTTTCTACCACAACTTCACATCTCACTGAGGAAGAAAAAATTCCCATTAAACTTAAGGAAATATTGATGTTTTTATCTGAAATCCTCATGAACAGGACATCTTACAGCTGTAGACATGATGTGTCCCAATATTTATGTCCATACAGTTTATAAACATCAATATTTCCTTAAAGTTTAAGGGGAGATTTTTTTTTCCCAAAAGTTAGATGTGAAGAAAGTACAGGGTTAGTTGTGGAAGAAAATTATTATTTACAGTCAGAGCACGGAAAATATTTTAGAAATTTAGAGGAAGAACATTTAAAATCATAGTCATGGATAGAAAAAAAAATCAATGTTGAGAGAAATTAAAGTTGAAACCATCTCTGAAGCAAAACTAACCAATGCAATGATATTTATCCCAATACAAAACTATATTCTGACATTACTCATTATAGTTTTGTACAACAGAAACACCTGAATTCAACATGTCCACATACTTTTGTCCATATCGTGTATGTGTGTGTTTTACAATAAGCCCTGTTTTACCAAGAAATCTGTGTATCAACCCAACAACAATGGCTTTTAGACTAAGAACCGTAAAAGAATAAAAAAAATAAATAAAAGCACAAATGAAAAGATGATCAGAACTCAGAGTTATGAGGACAGGCAGTCTTTATTGGAAACAGGGGGTGGGAGAATACAAAAACAAAAATAATAATAACAATAATAATAATAAAAACAGAAAGAGACAGACGGAGGGCAGAGGGCGAGATGGGGGGGTTGATAAGGGCAGTCAGGGTGAGGGTGTGTGTGTGTGTGTGTGTGTGTGTGTGTGTGGGTGTGTGTGTGTGTTGCATATGGATCTGCGTTGTGTGTCCATGTGGCAGAAGTTAGGAGGAATTGAAAGAGCTCTTACACTCTGCCTTTATGGCCCCACAGTTAATGGGGACAAAGGGCCGGCGCGCAGCACGGCGCAGCCTGATGATGTCACGGCACATGTGCCGGGCCAGCTTGGTGAGGCGGGTGGCCTGCAGCAGGAAAGCCTGCTTGGTCTTCATGGAGGACTTGGGGCTGCCGCTGTTCCGCATGGGCACCATGTGGTTGGACTGGCGGGGGCCGTGACCCCGGGGGCGGGACTCCTGGGAACAAACAGGAAGAAGAGCATGAAGGCGGGGGTCCAAAGGTCTGGGACAAGGTTCTGATACAGGGGTGTCAAACTCATTTTAGTTCAGGGGCCATACTCAGCTAAATTTGATCTGCAATGGGCCGGACCAGTAAAATAATAACATAATAACATAGAAATAATGACAAGTCCAACTTTTGTCTTTGTTTTAGTGTAAAAAAACCCCAAAACATTAAGTTATGAAAATACTTACTTTTATAAACTATCCCAAAAAAAAAAACCCTGAAAAAACTGAAATTTATATTAAAAAACATAAGAAAATTTAGTGCAATTGTAACAATATTACTCCTCAATTTATCATTTCTTCATGTGCATTATGGATCAGATCTACAAAGACCCTAAACACTGAGGAACAGGAAGAAAAATTATTAAAACTGTGCTTAGTTTTCTTTAGACATTTCAGGTTGTTCATATTTGTTCAGGTTATTCACATTTTAGTGCTACAGGATAGTTTGTAAATGGAAATATTTTCATAATTTAATGTTATCTTTAGCATTAAAACAAAGAAAAAATTTAAGTTGTGAATTCTAGATTTTTTTTGGCTTAATTCAAGATTTTTTTTTGGCTTAATTCATGTTTTTCATATTTGTTCAGGTTATTTACATTTTTTGTGAAAGGATAGTTTATACATGTAATTTTTTTTTTGCTTTTTTTACACCAAAACAAAGAAAAATGTGGAGTTGTCATTATGTTATTATTTTACTGATCTGATCCACTTTAGATCATATTGGTCTGTATGTGAAACCTAAACTAAAATTTAGGGATGCACCGATACGAGTATCAGCATCGGCTCTGATACTCTGTGTGTGCACTCTTACTCGTACTCGTAAAAGACATCCGATACAAATGCACCGAAACCACTTATGGCCGTGTCACATTCACAGTTCAGTGCAGCAGGTACGAGGAGGCGGAATAATGTGTGTGGAGTGTGAAGAGTGTGGAGATTTTTCAAAATAAATGACGGTGATAAAAGTAACGCTGACTGCAAGTAACGTTACAGACACAGATACAGACGCAGCGTTCTGTCCGTCCTCTGCGTACATTCCATCCATTTTCCAGGTGCTTGCGGATGCGTACACAGAATGAGAATACCAGCGGGTGTGCAGAGTGGTGCTGACCACCGCCAACAGAAGTGAAAATGAAACTTCTGGCTCATTTCTCTTTTCTCTTCCTGTTGAAGCTAAACTTTTAAACCTTACCAGTGAAAACGCTGCAATATTAGTATCACAGTAGTGTTACCTCTGTCGTCTATATGTTTGTTATTACTGACTTTCTTCTCAAAAAACTTTACTCTTCTTCGTGGTATTTGTCCAGTATGGTTAATTCAGAGTGGTGCCCCCTGGTGGATTAACTGACAAACACTCATGCCAACACATTAAATGTCAGTAGCAACACTTTGTTCCAGTCAGACTAATGACTAATAACGACAATAAAGCACATTTACAAAAGGAACTAAGAACTGGAATGGGATTATTAAGTACTCGTATCGGTACTCTGTATCGGCAAGTACTCAAATGTAAGTACTCGTACTCGGTCTGGAAAAAAGTGGTATTGGTGCATTCCTACTAAAATTATTTGAACATCATTGATTAATGTTTTTGCAGTTCACAAATTCATCCCATGGGCCAGATTGGACGGTTTAGCGGGCCGGTTTTGGCCCACGGGCCGTATGTTTGACACCTGTGATCTAAATGATGCTCAACATATGCAATTAACATCTTTGTTGTAACAAACTAACAACAGGTTATTTCTGTTTGACATCCCGCATGTGTTGCTGTTTTTTGTTTATTTTTACTATACATGTACAGCTAGGATGACTTTATGTAAAACTGGGAATAATCTGCACCTCTGAAAGAAATCCTATGTAGGTTTCTGTTACTTAATGTCACCTGATGCTGAATTGGACCCTTAGGGCTGTTTCATAGTCAACGCAAGGGCACACAGACGCACAGACATTGAGACGCGTTGGCCGCCATGATGTGTGCTTGTGTCCATTTTTTTGATACGCGACGCAGCGAGGCGTGTAATACCATACGTCACCAGCAGGGGCAATACACAAGTGATGTAGTTTATTTTAACACACTGTTATATTTGCAGAAGAAGATGACAGTGATTCACCAGAGTCTACAGTGGCAGAAAATGAGCCAATCGAGCCAGCAGGTTGGAGACAGACGTTTGGAAATACTGGAAGTGCCTCTCCCTGTCTAGCACTCACAAAGGCCAAACAAGAGATTGGAATTCCCCGTCCTGATTTCATCTCTGCTGCAGTTCACAGGACAGACATACCACCGTCTATATTTGGAATGGGGTTTTTTTTCGCACCGCTGATTCAAAATCAACATTGTTACATATTCCAACTAGGGATGTAAACAATTAATCGACTAACGATTAATTGTCGATAAGAAGTTGCTCAATTAAATTATTAATTGTCGGTTAATTGCCCTTGTTAACCTGTCCACACCTGTCCGAAGGCTGCCGGTCTGTCCGCGCTGCGACACCGTGGCTGGGATAGCCGTACATTGAACTGGATCATGGCGTTGATGAGTTAGAATGTCTTTATGGACATGGTGGAGCCAAACACAGACCGGCCTGTCAGTTTGTGCACCCCAAACTAAATACATGCACAATTGCGGGGAGGGGACGGTATCAGAGTGTTTTCCTGGAGGTTGGTGTAGTCCACGGTCGGTGAGACAGGAGTTGAAAACATCCTCCAGGCTCCTGATCCGGACACAGGGATGTAATGCCTCTGCGAAGCTTCAGGAAGTGGGGAAAAGGTAAATGAGCGAAAAGTTTCACTTTCACTTCTGCGGGGGCACGGACTGCCCGTACCCCCATAGTATTAGAAGTAGGGCGGAAAGTGACACACGTGCCGTTACCAACCAACATGCACACATCCTCCGGCCGTACTGCGCGCCTGTGAGTACCCCCCCCCCCCATTACATACCAAACTAAACACTAAATCACTGATTAAGGAATATGACATGCTTTTTTCATGCAGTATAGAAACAATACTTAGCTTTTATTCTTATAGACCGTATTGAAAAAGAAATTCAGGCTCTCAGGAAAATCACCGCTTATCAATTAATCGTTAATCGATCGATAAGGGCAACCAACGATTAATGAATCAATCAATAATTTGCATCCCTAATTCCAACCTGTTGTGTGTTCTTAAACTGAACGGTCAAACAGGATGCACATTAATAAAAAGTGACACGGGCTCAGTGAGTTCTGGTTGAACGTTACCAATGACTGTATGCGATTATTCTCCTGTGAATCGTTTGAGTTACCACGGTATTCCGACCCTTAAAATGTCCGGTGCATCAAACATCAGAATACACTCTTCTTCAGTAGTCATTTGGATCTGAATATAACCCGGTTTGACACCTGGACTGCACCTGACTCAGACCTACCCCCTACTGCAAAAGTGATGTATTGCATTTTATGCATTGCCCAGCTCGCTTGCATTCAATGAGTTGACTATGAAAAGAAATGTGTTGCATGCATCGCTTGCACGCGTTGACTATGTAGACAGCCTACAATTGCGGAAAAAATTATAAAACCACCCCTTGTTTTCTACAATTTCTTGTTCATTTTAATGCCTGGTCCAACTAAAGGTACATTTGTTTGGACAAATATAATGACCACAACAAAAATAGCTCATACATTGTGTTAATAATAAGATGAGACATAATATTGCTGAAATTGCACTTATTTTTATGAATATATTTCAGGTTGTACATGGTTGTTCAGGTTATTCACATTTTCATATTGCGATTTTACTTTTTTCACACTAAAACAAAAATTTAATCAGATTATTATTTATAGGTTATT
>NC_043975.1:5258238-5320068 GCF_902148855.1 Sphaeramia orbicularis
TGCATGATATCACTAATGACCTGCCCAATTCTAAATTAGTTGCTGGCAAATTTTGGCGTCGACTACTTGTCAATGAGTTGTCGAGCTAAAAGTGTTGCATAGTGTTACCATGGCAACACAGAGGAACTGGGTTTAAGATGTGCATCTGAATCAGTGTCTGCACAAAACAAGAGTTTGGTTTGATGATGTGTGTTTTGAACCACTTTGCCACTGGAGGATTAAAAATGTGTGAATCTAAAGAAGCTGTGAAAATACGGATGAAAATATCTGAAAAATGGAGACAGCGAGGTCCAAGAGCTCCTCAAAACAGCAGGGATTTAAAATGACCAATGTCAAACCAAAGTTGTGATGATCAAACAAAAAGGATGTAAAAGTTCTATCATTTTTAATACACTGTGACAATTTGTCTTGGAGGTTCACAGCTACTGTAATTTTATATCTTAATTATTCCAACGCTGTAAATGTTCATATCTTTAGTTTTTTGTTGCTGTTTTTTCAACTTGTGTTCTTCAGACAAAATACAAGGGATGTTCAATATTTTTTGGTTGTATTTATGGTTTTACTCGTGCATGTTTTGATGTTGCAGGAGACTGGCTGTTTTGTGAAATGTTCTGTTAGTCATATTCTGCTCACAAAGAACAGATAAAGCCTAGAAACTGTTGTCTTTTATGCTGTGTTCATTGTGTTGAATAAGAACTCAGACTGTGCTGAGTTTAAGAGGAAAAATAAGGCAGAAAATCATTGACTACCGATGTTTTTTTTCTTGTTGAGACTTTTTGCAAATTATTTTAAACCATAACATAATCTTCTGTTTTCACTCAAGACCAAAAATCAGCCATAAAGCCTAAAGAAATGATTTGTATTTATTGTAAAGTTTATTGATATTGGCTCATTTGAACATCTTTTAATCATAGTATTTTTGACCCAGTCATTCACACACACATACGACTGCAGGGTTATGGTTTAGTTTGGTTCATTGTAAAGAAAACAAGGCACTTTAATGGAGGTGAATCTGCTTTTCCAGATCACAACAGTCAGAAAAACACACTCATATTGATAAAATGAACTAAAATTAGCACCATATGATTCAGATTAATCAGAAAATTTGCCCTAAAACTGTGGGTCAACCAAAAGACAAAACAGATTAATCCACTAAAGCCTTTTCTATTACATTGTGTAAGTAAATAAAACTTGACTAGAACTGGTTCTTGGTTCTCATATTTCCATCGTTTGCATCCTTCAACGAGACGGATTTATGGCAGACTCTTGATCACCAAAGCTCGCCTTAAACAAATTGATGAGATCAGAGCAAACATTGTCAGATCAAACAGTTTAACTACCAACGGACATGCGTGTAAACACAGCGAAGGACGCTTGTGTACAAAGGACGGCCAACTGTTTACATTTAATTTATCTTATTAAATTATTTTCCTTCTGTTTCACAAACTCCAACTCCTGGCATTTGATCTGAGTGTGTAGTGAAAGCATTTATTAGACTTCTGCTTCTGTAGAAAGTCAGATTTTGTGATTATCATCCGTTCTGTTTAGGGTTCGACTGATTTGTCACTATCCTATTTCTACAATTAACTTCCTGATGCTGCTTCACGGTAAAAGCTTTCAGATGAAAACGCATTAAAAATAGTTCCAATATCCCTGTATCTCACTTGTAAATTCTATTAAGAATTAATAACAGGTTGAATTTGAGCTTGTCAGGTTCTTTTCTGTATTCCAGTCCTGTGGTCTGGATGCAAATCAACTTAACAATAGATGTGGGTGAGACTTTCACTGGAGGAGAACTCAACTAATTCAATAAAAGTCCATATATGACTTCTATCAGTGATCAATAGGAAATATATTGACATATGTAACCATTTACATGTTATAAACCATCAAAATATGGACCATTAGAAGAAAAAGGAACATTTTTAATATTTCAAAAATTCTTTTAAAAATCTAAATTTCTTTATCAGCTTTGTAGAAGGTATGGTAGCTACCAAAATATCTGTGTACCTTTTTTTACTTTTTGAAAATTCATTTATTTTTTAATTTTCTTTCCCCTTATTTATTTATGTGTATGTGAACTTACAAATATGCATGTGTGTATGTGTCTGTACATGCATTTAAAGGGGGTTTATATATTTTTGTATGCAAGTATAAATTGTCTTGCTGTTTATAAATTTAATGAAGGTCCAGTACTGGGGGGGGCACTTGGATAGGAACTGGATACAACAGTTTCATGTTCAAGTTGTATGTTTCTTCTTGTACATTTGAAAATTGAAAATAAAAAGACCTTGATGAAAAAAATTTAAATTTCTCAAAAGTGTAAAAAAAACTTTGTAGATATTGTTCCAAAGAAGCAACATATAACATTTGAAATTAACCTGACATATCAGCCGGTGAGCTAAAAAGGTCTTCAATGGAAGTTTGCTTTATCTATTAATATGTCTCCATGTTTAGGGTAAATGTTGGTTGTTGTCATGGCGTCAACAGGTAAAAGGGAAATAAAAACACTCACATATTTCTGTACAGTTCCATGTTTGCTTTTGATTTTTCTGTATCTCATCTTTTCACGCAGAAATTCTCGAAAGTGTGTCTTAGGTGGAATAAAAAGGCCTGGCTCTGAGCCGACAGCGTGGGAGTGTTTTTCCTCTTTGGGTGCAGATAATTGTTAAGTGTTTGTGATAATTGCTGCGACTAAACGGGAGCACCTCTTTTCAGCTTCGGAAACAACCTTGAGAATTGGATGATGAAACAGCGTCTTCAGCAGACACAACACGGTGCTTGTGTCCAATATGTTCCTCCACCACTCACAGTCACTTCCTTTGCATCTTAATTTGTCGAGTTTTTTTTTTTTACGTCTGACACACATGGAGGCCTCGTTTTCCTTCATCCCTCCTGTCGACAGGAGGATTCACTTTCACTATAAATTTACTTAAAATACTGTGATGTGATTTTCATTTGACCACAGAGAAAAAAGAGAAGACAAAGAGTGAGAGAGTTACACATGTAGACGTTATCTATACTTGTAAACAACAATAAAAGGTGGCAGTTATGGTAAATATTGATATGTATATAATATTATGTCCATTTAACAGTCGTCAAAGCCAAGAGATAATTAATTTTTTGATGCATGTGAATTATACCTTGACCTATATATAGACAGGGTGGGGAAGCAAAATTTACAATGAACATTTAGTTGTTTTTTCTCAGCAGGCACTACGTCAATTGTTTTGAAACCAAACATATACTGATGTCATAATCATACCTAACACTATCATCCATACCTTTTCAGAAACTTTTGCCCATATGAGTAATCAGGAAAGCAAACGTCAGAGTGTGTGATTTGCTGAATGCACTCGTCACACCAAAGGAGATTTAAAAAATAGTTGGAGTGTCCATAAAGACTGTTTATAATGGAAAGAAGAGAATGACTATGAGCAAAACTATTACAAGAAAGTCTGGAAGTGGAGGAAGCAACAAAAAACGTACCAAAGCTTTTATTAAAGCTCTCAAATCCAAAATCCTAAATGATCCAACCAAATCCATGAGAAAAATGGCAATTGAACTTGAGGTAGAAAACAAGACCGTTAGAAATGCAGTAAAATATGATTTGAAGATTTAAATTCTCATGACTTTCAATAAACTAATTGGTCATAACACTGTCTTCCAATCCCTGCCTCAAAATATTGTAAATTTAGCTTCCCCACCCTGTGTGTATATGTGTGTGTGTGTGTGTGTGTGTATATATATATATATATATATATATATATATATATATATATATATATATATATATACATATACAGTCGTGAAAAAAATTATTAGGCCATCAAAAGTCCAGAGTTATAAAAAGAGGTGAAAATATATGAAAAGACAGGAAAGAGAAGGGTCATGTGTGAAGCTGCAGAGGAGGTGGTTTGAGCAAGGTTTGATGAAGCAGCATTTTGGACTCAAAACAGTTTTAAAGGCGTTATTGGTCAAATTTCAGACCTTACATTCACATAAATAACAGCACAACAGACTCATTTGTTTCATATCTATATTATAAAAGCCAAGTGGCCTCTGTGTGTGTGCGTGTCTGAGGATTCACACAAAATCTGTACAGATCTGACTGCTGCAGTTTGTCATACTTATGTATTTTTGATCAAGGAACAGAATAGCAAAAACTGCAAGTTGGTAGGACTAATATTTTGGGAGATATTAGTATTTTTGGAATATAATAGCCTTATCATCACGTTGCTATGGCCTGAACGCTCTGGCAGTGACTGCTGGACAAATGCAGTACACCATGCATGAATACACAACAGCAGAAAAACTAGCACATCTAGAGCCTGTGAAGGTTTGGGCCAGTCCATATTTTACTGCTTATCTCCCATATTAATTACAAACAACAGAGGTGTAGTAAACGTGAAGTAAAAATCAATAAGTATCAAAACCGCCACAAACAGCAGATGTGAGCACTGGGTTGCAGGTGTTTCCCAGATGTGATACTCACTGTAGCAGCTTTCGCAGGCCCGTCCTCCACCTGCTGCGTGGTAGGCCCCAGGCCCCGCCCCATTCACTGTCGCCATCTTTCCATTGGTCATTGAGATCTGGTTTGGATTGGGCTTGTTACTGTCAGAGAGAGAGGGGGAAACATTCAGGAAACAGGTCGACACTGCAGGTTGCAAAGGCTGATACAGGTTATAATGGCCTTTAAAGCAACATAAAAATAAGAGTTTTCAGTTAAAACATGTTAATAAATACTCAAACTTAAAACCCTGAAATGGAAATATGTGTAGAATGTCTTCCTTTTGAAAATAGATCCGATGTGGTGGCCTATTTTTTTACATTAATTTCCCATAAATAAGAGTTTTTTCTCACAGATTTACCATTTTACTCCTACAAAATGTGTTTTCCTATAAAATTGAGTTTTTTTCTTGTAGATGTATCACCACAGGAAATATGAGATTCTTCTTGTAAATTTGAAAAACTTTTTAATCTGTTATTTGATTTTTTTCCTCGTAACTGAGTTTTTCTCCTCATAAAAGTGTGCAGTTTCTTGTTGTAAATTTACCATCTTATCCCCAGAAAATATTAATGTTCCTATAAATGTGAGTTTTTTTTCTTGTAAAGGTACAACCTTACTCTAAAAGATTTTTCTTAAAGTTTTGAATCTTAAATAACATCTAACTTTTCCTCAAAACTTCTGAGTTTTTCTCTCATCAAATTCACCTTTCATAAATAAACTACTTTATTCCCTGAACATCCAAGTTTCCTCAGAAATGACTCAAAATATTCAACCACTTTCCCATAAAATTTTGAGTCATTTTCTTTTAAATCTAACACCTTATTCCCAGAAAACATGTTTGAATTTTCTCCAATAAATTCATGAGTTTTTCCTGAAGATATATCTAATTTTTTGTAATGTTTGACTAATCCCTGAGTATATTGGATGGTTTTCCAGACATTTATGACTTTTTTCCACATTAAATTTGAGGGGGTTTTTTTCTACATATACCACTATATTCCCAGAACAAATCAGTGTTCTCTTGCAAATTCATGACTATATAATCAGAGAATAAACACTTGTTTTCCAGTGAATTTGTGAGGTTTTTTTTTTTTTTTTTTTTTTTTTACCACCTTTGTTTACAGAATATTTAAGTTTATGCCTGTAAATTTACAACTTTATTCTCAGGGAGTGTCTGACTATTTCCTGTGAATTTTCTTACAATTACCACCTTTTTTTCCTCATAAAGTAAAGTATTTTCTCCAAACGTTAACCCTCCTCCTACTAGATTTTATTTATCTGAAGTTGCCTGAACATGTATCTTGTGACTCTCCCTCCAGTTACAGTTTTCCAATACTACAGATGAGTTAATCTATCATCTGTTTTTTACTTTGGCAAACCTTCAAACAGTTCACGAACACCAAGCAGATGAGTAAGGACTTACTATGTGGGAATATAAACTTGCTTCAGTTTGCTCTCGGCCTCTGCTGCCTTCAGTCTCTTCTGCTCGAGAGAAAAACACAAACACATTGGGTTCATTAATACAAAAGAACACAACTGTTAATGTCCTTTACAACAATCTGACAATGAGCGATGAGGGCGGCTGGAAACACAACAGAGTCTGGCATCCATTCATCACTGTCAGGATGTTTCAAAGTAGAGGTGTCACTTCTCTCCAAACAGTGAAAATACACAAAGTGAGTTTTATTTAATCACATACTTTATAAGAAGTTTAAGACTCTGCTCTTGGATGATTTTTTTACTAAGTGACAACTTTATCGCCATATTAGACTATCGTATGTTCACTATATTGGCTTCAAAACAGGGAAAATAATAACTTAGAAGACAAAAATCATTCTTAGTCCAAGTGTTTTACCATTAGCTTGATGTTCAATTCCGCAACACAATATTTTTGCACACTTATGTAAACTTCTTTAACTGGAGAAGCACTCTCAGAGCACAAACCTCTGCTAAGGCAGATCAGCGCCCCTCCCAGATCACCACCAAAATTGAATCATTTGTTCCTTGTGCCAGTATCAACATTTCCTGAAAATTTCATCAAAATCCACCCATAACTTTTTGAGTTATCTTGCTAACAGACAAACAAACAGACAAACCCCAATGAAAACATAACCTCCTTGGCGGAGGTAATTATATTGATAATACAGTCATGGAAAAAATTATTAGACCATCAAAAGTCAACAAAAACAATGGTTATGCAATCAAATACTAACTCCTGTGTGTATCATGTGACTAAAACAGACATTGCTTTTAGCCATTCCACGCTTTCGTCAGTACAATGCCATAGCTATTGATGTAAGAACTGAAGTGCTTTTGGTTATTATCAATAAAACATGGAAAATGGATAGATAGCAGCTCTGAAATTAAACTTCTATGAGCTATTTGTGTGCTTTTCATTATATTTGTCCAAACAAATGTACCTTTAGTTGTACCAGGCATTAAAATGAACAAGAAATTGAAGAAAACATGGGGTGGTCTAACAATTTTTTCTGCAACTACACATTGTCTTTTACATATTGTTGTTCTAATCATGTCGTAATAGAGTGTCTTCTTCATTTTGACTTGGACACTCATTTTATTTAACAGTCATCCAGTGTCTAATAAAGCGTAAGATTAATTATCAGATATATGTAATGAGTTTTCACTGTCAATTTTTTGGCTCGTTATTATATTGACCTTTAAGAATCCACTATTGGCCGACCTCTAGTTTAAAAGCAATTTCTCATGAAGGATTAATTATGGATTTTTAGCCACTGGTGACACGACCGATGGAAAAGCTTAAGTTAAATAACTTACAGCTTATGTAACAAATATAAACAAAACTTTGGCTTGTGTCCAAATGTCCTGTGTCGATCACATTAGGACGATAAGATAAGAGGATAGTGCGGGGATAGTTAGAAACAAATATTCATTCCATATCTCTCATGTGGATTATCGTCTATACAGAGGTGATGTTTTGAGTTCAGGACAAATATGAACAACCTGAAGAGGAATAAGTGTAATTTTAACAATATTCTGTCTGTTACTAGATGTTTTGTGTGTTTGTAGATCCACTGTGATATGTAAGTTGTAATGTACATGTGTAAACAATAAACTGAGACATAATATTGTTAAAATTTTACTAATTTTTCCAGGTTTTTAATGATTGTTCATGTTATTCACATTTTTAAAGGATACTTTGTAGATTTGAACATTTTCATTGTGTAATTTTACTGTTTTCACTCTAAAAACCGAGAGAAAAGTTTGAGTTCACATTATTTATAGGTTATTACACTGGGTCTCCTCAGGGCTGTGTACTTTCCCCCCTCCTTTTTTGAATGTACACAGACAGCTGTAGGTCTGTTCAACAGGACAGTTACCTGGTGAAATTCTCCGATGATACTGCCCTGCTATCACTTATTCAGGGTTCACTGAGAAGTCATGACCCTACTCTGACCTCATTTGTGCAGTGGTGCGACGAGAACCTCCTTGACCTGAACGTGACGAAGACTAAGAAGCTAATTATTGATTTTAGAAAGGAGCAGTCGGGGTCTGAACCTAGTAGTATTCATGGTAAAGACGTCCAAACTGTGGACTCGTACAAATACCTAAGTACTTTCTTTGATTCTCAGCACAGATTCGACACTGGTCAACAAAGAATCCGCCTGTGGAAGCTGAACTCTATTAAAGGAGTGATATTTTGCTCTTTTTAAATGGAATTCTTCATTTTCCCACATTTCCCTGTGGTCTCCATAAACTGTAAATGCTCTGCTTGGGTCTGAATTCTTCATTCATTCAACTCCACAGGTCCATCTTCAACCCTATTTCTGAGTAATGACACCAGAAAGGTGGTTTGGAGCGCTGGCCCTTTAAATGCATATGAGCCACTTTAGGCCCCGCCCCCTCCAGGTTGCTGACTGTGCTGCTCTGTCCTGTTCAACCAACAACTGAAAATTTTAGGTAATCGGCTCAAAGTTTGGACGTATTTTCAGTCTGGACTACAACCACTGCTGCTGAAACAATTATGGAGAAATACTGGAGAAACGTTCGTCTGAAGTCTGGACCTTATATGTGCAAATGTCATGACGGAACTAGTTATAGACACAACAACTTAAGAAGGAATTAAAACAGGTTGTAGAAATCCGCTTGATTTTTGCCAAAATGAATATAAAGATAGCTTTGCAGCACCTGGAGGGTTCAAATTCAATCTTTATGAACTATTAGGGTCCAAATACACAAATAAATGAACCAAAGACTAATAAAAGTAGGTTTAGATAAATATGAGCCCTTTAATGTTTCTAAACCTATTTTATGTTGTTTTTACTGTTCTTTTATTGAAAGTCTTTAAACTTTTATTTGCTTTAGTAATGTGCTGTCTGTGAAAGACAAAAACAGTCTCAGCAGCATCATTAGAGTCTACTCCAAAATTATAGGAGTTCAACAAAAACATCTCAATTCTTTATGGAAGAAACAGGTGGTGCAGAAAGCCAGGAGGATCCTAAACCAGCCAGACCACGTCCTCAAAGACAGATTCACACAAATGCTGTCAGGGAGACAATACCATGCACCTCAGAGGAGAACAAATAGATGCACAAACTCATTTATTCCCTCTGCCATAAGGCTGCGGAATGAGTTAGGGTTGTAGGGTGCCAGTTTATTTAGTGTTACTTACTGTTTTTGACCACCTCCAATATGGTTTCAGTGGATCACTGAACAGTATTATGGCAAAGACACACCAAATCGATTGTCATCAGAAAAGACAGCCTGACTAATCAGTTGTCTCTCATCTGCCCGACACGGTAAAAAAGTGCGAAGACCACACCAAATAGACTACCGACTTGAGCATACGTTCTGCGCTTGTGTGAGACGTAATGCCTCTATAACAGCAGGCGGTGCTAATCTGTATTGTGGCCCTAAAAAAAAACAAAAACGCAAAACTGGAAATGACGGAAACATCTCTCTAGACCAAAACACAGAGCTAACTGTCATTAGTCATTGTTGTGAGCAGAGAGTGTTGAGTAGTCAAGAAGGATTGTTGTGTTTTTATGATGTTTTGTCTTTTTGTCAAGTGTCTTTCTTGTCACCTGCCTAGGGACTGAAGATGGAAATTAGCACTGCTGCTATAATCTGGCATATTTGCAGCTGCAATTGTTGTATATGCAATGACCCAAATAAATAAATAAATAAATAAATAGTTGTACTTAAACGGATGGCTAGTAATAAGAAGATACTGGTGCTGTCAGCTCTCGGGCTGCTTCTTGTGGAAGAAGAAAGATTCCGGTCTCACTAGTCAAGGGCTATCCCTCCACCTATCAGATTGGTCAGACTGAACGACTGGGTAGTAGCCGATTACACATGCTGGATCGCTTGAAAAGAATGGCGACAGCATTAAAGACGGCGGATCGCACAGAACACACCAAACAGACTCATGGCACCGACCTCGCCAGACTGACTGATGACGTGCGACCACCGAAAATCGGGTTGGATTGTCTTCATCCTTAAGCTGCTCACACTGACAGTGTGTTTATGTGTATGATGACGATGATGATGATGATGTCTGAAATGACCATGTCTGTACTTTCTTTTTTTTTTGTATGCTGTTCCATGGTCCACTGAAACTGTATTGGAGACTATTAAAGGGAACTGCTCACTGTGGAATCAATCAATCGATTCATCAATCCATCTATTGTGTTATTATTTTAACTGGTCCAGCCCATTTGAGCTCATATTGGGCTGAATGTGGAACCTGAACTAAAATGACTTTTTTTTTTGTTTGTTTAATTTAGTTTATTTCGAATATGCAACAAGACAAAGTAATCGTACTTAGTCCTTAGAAATAAATCAGGTAGTAAGAAGTCATGTAAGAAAACAAAAAAAAACAAACAAAAACAAAACTTATGCATATACATGACTTCATTTGCACATTTGAAAAGGAGTGGGAGGAAGTATAACTTATTTAATCCCACCCCTTCTCCACACAACAGTCGATCCTTTAGCTTCCCATCAGCATAATATATGAAAAGTCAAGTCCCTTAGATCTTTTATAAGTAATTAACCTCACTTATCATCCTCACATACACATACATACACACCCATATTGACATACCAGACTTTGACACCCCTTCCCTAATGCATACACATCCAAAAAAGGAAATGATGGTCATCTCACCTGTTGCACGTATCTGTCTGTGGTCTTCCACATGTAGTAGTACTCTATGATACTGGTCAGAGACTTCCACGGCAGCTTCACCACAGGAAACCAAGAGGAAAAAAAGAGGGAGACGGACAAAGAGCAAATTAATGATGTTAATATTTCATGTTCTTGCCATCTGCGTATGAAAGCGTTCATGTATATTCATGAGACTGAGGAGGACCGGATTTGAGCTCCATGTGACCACACAAACCCACAGATATATATATGAATTCACACATGGAAGGTCTGCGAGTCGTAGATATAATGCACTCTTTAAGCATTTTACACCAAACTTAAACCAAGTCTCCACCCTCAAAAAGCTATTTAGACCTGGGAGAACAGACTAACAGGTCCTTACGGTCCTCTGGTTTCATTATTTTACACCTCTGGCATCCATTTTTAAAGTGTTGATATCATTTGGTGCATTTAATACAGAACAGGATTAGGCCACTGAAAAAAAAAAAAAAAAAAATTAAGATCCAATATATTTTTTATTATTATTCTGAGAAAAAAGTCAGAATTCTGCAAAAAAAAAAAAAAAAAGTAAGAATTCTGAGTTTTAAGTCAGAACTCTGGCTTTATTCTCAGAATAATTAACAAAAATTTACTAGATCTTAATTTTTTTTTTCCAGTGGCCCTAATCCTCTTCCATAATTCACATCCAACTCTTTTTATGCATATCTTCACTTTGCACAAAAATCCAGACTGAAAACAGTGGAAATATGGGGGGAAAAAACATCTTTCATTAATGTGTGTTTTAATTGGTGTTCATTCATATACAATGTGACAAAGTATTGATAACTTTTTATGATGATTTCTTTGTTATGGCTGATAAATACCAACAAAAATACATTAAAGAAACAAAGTAGCATCTGAATCAGCATTGGCCGAGTATATACCAAACTTTAAACAGATATTAAAGGTCAAAGTTCAAAGTTAACTCACTTTATTATCACCGTAGATAAATTGTGTGTCAATTTAACTATAGTACATACAGTACCTAGCATTAGCATTACCTCTAGCACTGACATGTCAGTGGGCAGCCATTGAAGGTGCTATGGGATTAATATGTTTAACATTTATGTAAAAATCCACTATTTTTCATCACGTAACATCAAACCTGCACAGCTCCTAAAGTGGAAAAAACCCTGATGTACAACTGGTGTTTCCATGCATTTTAGTCAACATTCCATTTACTTCCACTGATTTCCTGAAGACATTTCTCCCAACACGCAACTCCAAACACTAACCCACAACCATAAAACACCTTTTATGTGATGACTTACGATACAGGAACCTAGATTTCATCGCCGTAAGGAAGCCGGATCTGACCAGTGCCGACATAAACAGATTTACATCCTTATGTGTCACAGACGCACAGTGATTCACATTTAATAAGTATTCATGAGCACCTGCTGCCTCTGCATACATCCTTATCCTGTTGGCCTTATAGTAAAGCACAGGCAGATGGTGAAGGGGGAAGTTCAGACTCAGATGTGCGCCCTGCTACAGCCTCTGAAAGTGGCGGTAAAAATCATCAATTTGGTGTCCAGAATTCACGCAGAGACTGGAAATGTGACGGGTTTTCACTGTGGGTGGACCAAAGACTGAAACGCCTCGAACCACTTCAGCAGCGTAATTACATTTCTACTCGTGTAATAATGGACTTCAAGGTTGGGCTGAACAATTGATTGCATTATTGAAATCGATGTGAAGCCAGGTGTAATATCCAGGTCACAGAAGCTGCAACACACTATTATATATTAAGCACTGTGGCACTTTAGAGATGCTCAAACCAACAAATCATACACTCAGACCAACAAAGAAAAACCTAATTATCATTCCTACTAAAATAACTCTTTGTATCTGCAATAACATTCAGAGTAGAATGTCGACAGGTAGCGATAAATACATAACAATACAGTTTAACCCTTTAACCCCTGATGTGTCTATGGTATGATTTATTTCAAATATTCATAAAAATTCACCCGTTTGCTCAATAGGAAAAAAAATCAAAATGTGGTGATAGAATAGACCTTATTCTTTCTATAGACAGGGTCAAGGTCAGATTCAAGCACTTTTAAGGGTCATTTTCACATTTTTCTCAGCATAGCACTTTATCGCTGGGGTAAATTACATCTCTACAGGAATACATATACTCGTGGTTAATTTTTTTTCACTTTTTATCACAATGACGTACATTGTATTCTGCTATAAACATCTAAAATTATGCTTCATAATAGCAAAAAGTTTAGAAATTAAAGGACACCAAGTTTTATCCAAAAATAGGGAAGTCACTTGGTGTTGTTCAGGCACACTCACGCCAAGACAAAGATTAAGATAAAAATATACCTGGAGTCGACCTGACAACACCTGGGAATTTTATTTTTGGCCAAGTTTTGAATCACCTTTCTGTAAGTAGATTTGGCTTAATATTAAAAATAAATAAATCACATCACAGAGTTATAATTGCAAACGCTTTTGAGCACTTAAACTAAAATTCAAGCACTCTCCAGACCTTGAAAACACAACACTGAAATTCAAGTATTTTCAAGGATTTCAAGCACCTGTATGAACCCTGTATAAATGAAGCACTGTGGAACTTAAGAGATGCTCAAAATTCAACCATTTGCTCAACAGTAAAAATTTCAGAACACAGATAGACTAGACCCCATCCTTTCCACAGACATCTGAGCATGCTCAGTGCAGCCCACACCACCTGTGTAATGGGGGGCAAAACACAGAGCAGTGAGTGAGACAGACTCGCTATAAAAATAGACTGTTTGGGCTTTTTTTGTTTGTTTTTTTACACTGTTTTCCTTGTCGTTTTTAGCCCCTCGGCCTGCCAACGGGGGTGTTGTCATCTGCATGTCGGTCTGGGACACATCTTAGGAACACTCTAAGTGTAAAAAACTACTGGAACCTTAAAAGTTTTACATAAATCATGTAAAGAGCTTCAACAAGTTTGGAAATGGGTGACCTAGACCTATTTTGTGACCTACTTTTCCAAGGTACAAATGTCTGAAAACACCCTGTTACCCCACCCCCCGTACAGGAAGGGGCTCTTTTTGCATCTTTTACATCCTTTCCATTTTGTTGGCATATTTTACACCATTTTTATTTTAAGTTCTTCAACATAATTTTTGTCTTGTTGCATCTTTTATGTCCTTTTCATTTCATCTTTTATATCCTTTTCATTTTATTGCATATTTTACATAATTTTTGTCTTGTTGCGTCTTTTACGTCCTTTTCATTTCATTGCATCTTTTAGACCATTTTCATTTTAAGTTCTTTTATATAATTTTTGTCTTGTTGCATCTTTTATGTCCTTTTCATCTTGATGCACGTTTTACATCTTTTTCCTGTTGTTGCTTCTTTTATGCAATTTTCATTTCATTTCATCCTTTACATTTTTTTACTGGTTGGATCTTTTACATAATTTCCTTCTCTGTGCATTTGTTATTATTCTGGGTTTTGTTACTTTTACCTAATATTAATCTACAAATAGCCATCCTGTTTCACTTCGAACTAAATATCAGCCTTTGAACATCTAAGAAATAATGACTTGAAACTGATATTAGCATGATCATTGTGATCACATTATGTCCGACTGCAGTGATTTTGTGACAGAGCAGTATACGGACGCAAAGCTGTGATGGTTTGAGAAGTTTCTGTCGCTGTTTTCATATCTGTCGCACTTTATTTTTGGTGTCATGTAACTCACAGCAAAGACAATATTCAGTCTGTGGCAAGTTCAGCTGCTGTTTTACATAAAAGGATAAACAACAAACAGCTTCCAAGATAATAGAGGCTTTCTTTTTGCTAAAAAGCTGAATTCCAGACAGAACACTTATTTTCCTCCAATGCGGGATGAAATTAATGTTGACAAGTGTGACATGTTTTCTTGCTGTTCTTTGTGCTTCGTCTTCCATTTGAGACTATTCTGCTTTTGGAGATCATACACAGACAAATTCAAGGCCGACTGCATGACAATAAACTCCTTTGATTCTGCAGACGACACTAAAATGCAAAATACCACCTTAAAATAATGACTGCTGTAAAATTTAGCGCAGGTATCACACGGATGCCCTTGACAAAACGCAGCTTTGGGAACACACTTACAAAGTCTTGTCGGATGTCGTTAAAGTCTTTTCCGTATTTCTCTAGTGCTTCCTCGAACATGGCGGCCTCCGAAGCGCTCCATTCCTCCATCTCATCCCTGCAGAGCACCGGGCCGCCTGCTGGGACCAGTACACTCAGCGCACTGGACAGGTCGTAATTATGACGATGCAGGGTGTCCATCGCGTGGAACTGCAACCGAAAGACACATGATGAGCAGATTACATAGTCTGTTATTATGATCTGATATGACTCAGTCAGTGTGTGTGTATGTGTGTGTGTGGCGTGGACTTACCAGTGTAATATCTCGCGAAGCTGCTGCTGCGCTCATGTGTAAGCTTGGCTGTCTGACGGAGCTGCTGCAGTCCAGCGCTCGAGCAAAGGTCCCGACTGCCCTGTAAGACAAAGTATAAACACAACCGCAAACCATTAGCAATAGTTCCAATGTCCCTGTGTCTCACCAGCATGTTCTACCAAGAATCAATAACAAGTTGTTTTTGTGAGGTTGTCAGGTTCTGTTCTATGTTCCAGTCCTGTGGTCTGGATGTAGGAGATCAATCTCCCAATTGAAGTGGGCAGTACATTCACTGGAGGAGAACTCAACTAATTCAATCAAAGGCCATATGTGACTTCTACCAGGGATCAATAGTAGCTATATATTTATTTATTTAAAAGGGACAATGCATATTATTGTATATGTAAATATGCAAGAATTTGCCAAAGCCTACTTTCCATCTACAGTCCCTGGCAGGTCAGAAATGACATAGGTCATAGTAACTATATTGATACCTCTAACCATTTATATGTTATAAACCATCAAAACATGGGCTATTATAAGTAAAGGCAAATTTGTATTGTTTAAAAAATTATTCAAAAATCTAAATTTATCAAAGCTGCAAACAAACTTTGGAGACATTCTCCCAAGGACACTAAATATAAAATTTTAAACAAACCCAACCTGTAGTTTTGGAGAAATGCAGATATTGGTGACCTAGAGTTCAAAGGTCATGGACCCAAATTAAAGTCCATATATGACTTCCTATCAGTGATCCATAATCACTATATTGATATCTGTAACCATTTCCCCATTATAAAGCATCAAAATATGGACTGTTAGAAGGAAATGCACATTTTCAATATTTAATAAATGTCAAAAATCAAAAAATCTGAATTTCTCAAAACCGTGAACAAACTTTTTGGACACTGTCCCAAGGAAGCGACATAAAAAAATTTAAATGAATCTAACCAGTAGTTTCCTCAGAGAAGATGTTTAAAGAAACGCTGATGAAGACGACAAATACAGTGTCTTCACAACAGCTCATGGCCAATCAGCAGATGAGCTAAAAAACAGAATGAATGATCCTTCTACTTTTATTGAAATTAAAAAAAAAAAAAAGCTTTCATCTAAAATGACTGTCCCTACTAGGAGGGTAAAGGATGAGAATTCATCACCAAATGTCATGTTGTGGATGTTGCAGTTCAGTGAGTGCAGGAAGACGAGGTGGAACATAGGTGGAACTAGTTCAACTCCACTGAGGAACATATGTGTGATGCAATTCTCAAATGGAAACAATGCCTCAGGTTGTGTGAGAGGAAAAAAGAAAGGAAAAAAACATTACTGAGAACACACAAAACCAGCCTCCTCCACAGCAGTGTAAACCAGAAGGTGATGAAATAAAATCTTTTACAGAGAATATGTAGTTTGGATCAGTTTTAAGCAGTTAGCAAGGTAGCATAGCCGTGCTACAATGAGCTCAAAGTGATCTGCATGTGGGTCATAGCTACACTAAATGAAAGGGTTAATGACACGTGGGCTAAAAGACCAGTCTGTTTCTGTTAAATCAGGTATGTGGGTAAATTAGGTTCCTGTTTAATAAACCCTGGGCCATTTATTTCCAATGTTAGAATCATTTAAATGGGATGCAAAACACCAGATTAGCCGATAGCAGAAGCTTCATTCATATGAAAACCGAGTTATGATAAAAAAAAAACAGCAAAGATGAGACCAGGTTTCTGCAGGTCTCAGCAAATCTAATTTAATGCTTTTTAATGCCCTTTTTAATGCCACTTTAAACAAATGTAATGCCCATGTCCAACTGCAGATACAGTTTTATATATAGTTTTAAGACAGTTTACTGTCGACAGGCTTTAGTCAGGTTCTGAATATGTAGCTGCTGTTAGTCAGTTTATACAATTTCAGTTAATACAATTTAAGTCAAATATAAAAACTAATTCATGTTATGATAACAAAATAAACACGGAAATTATGTAAAAGATGAAACAACGAAACCCACAAAAACAAGATACAAAAGATGGAACAAGACAAACCAAACACAAAAGACACAAGAATTACACAACGTAATAGACATTAGGCATGTAAAACATTTAACTATATCATCCATTGGCTAAAATTAGAGCTGAAACTGATAGTATGTATTTTTGTATTCAGTGTGACTTACCGCGCCACCACAAGGAATTGGTCTATCTGTTTATTGGTGAGTGGGCATTCTGGATCCCACAGCTTCTCTTCTAGCTTTGCCTGGTCCCTGTCATCTGCTTCTCCTGCAGAATCCACACAGAAAAAAAGACAAAGAATGAGCCTCACGACTTGATCATTCTGTCATTAAGGCATGAAATTGCTTCACTTTCCGCTCGTACGATATGAAAAATGGTAAATATAGGGCATGAGGTCAGGAAAAACGCACACACTGTCAGCGTGATTCATAGATTTCTGGCTGATATTCAGTGTGTGTGCAAGTGTCAGAGGATTTATCGCTCATAAGACGATATTGACGAAACGAGGGGTGTCGATAATGCACATACCGAGAATTTAAAAAAAAAAAAAGGAGGAAAAAAAAACAGTTGAAGGAAAGGCCTTAAACAGGGGTGTCAAACATATGGTCTGTGGGCCAAAACTGGCCCCCCGAATGGTCCAATCTGGCCCGTGAGATTAATTTCATGCAAAAAATGACACTGTCAACATTAAACATCAAGGGTGTAGAAGTCATTTTAGTTCAAGGCTCCAATGTGATGTGAGCTCATATAAAATAATAGCATAACAACTTATAAGTAATGACAACAAATGTTCTCCTCAATTTAATGTGGAAAAAATTCAATTATGTAAAGAAAATATTCACATTTTTCACAAAAAAATTTGAATTACCCTGTAAAAATATGAACAACCTGAAGTTTCCAAAGAATAATCAGAGCAATTTTAACAATATTATGGCTCAGATAATTGTTTATAACTTACTGATCACAGTGGATCTACAAACACACAAAACATTTAGTAAAATTTTAGGGGTCGGACCAGTAAAATATTATCATAATAACAACTCCTAATATTTCGCTTTGTTTTAGTGTAAAAAAAAAAACAATACAATAAAATTACACAAAAATGTTTACATCTACAAACTATTCTTTCACAAATAATGTGAATAACCAGAACAAATATGAACAACATGACATATTTAAAAAATAAATAAATAAATAAATAAAATAAGTGCAATTTTAATAATATTATGCCCCAGATAATCATTTACAACTTACAGATCACAGTGGATATACAAATACACAATATATTTAGTAAAATTTTAGGCATTGGACCAGTAAAATACTAACATAATAACCTACAAATGATGACAACTCCTAATTTTTTCGCTTTGTTTTAGTGTAAAAATTAAAATTACACAAAAATGTTTAGATTTACAAACTATCCTTTAACAAAAAATGTGAATAGTCTGAATAAATATGAACAACATGAAATATTTAAAGAAAAATAAGTGCAATTTTACCAATATTCTGTGTGCTTGTAAATGTTTTGTGTATTTGTAGATCCACTGTGTTCTATAAGTTGTGTTAACAGGGTCCCTACAAGTTTGGACAAGTTAAATTTAAGACTTTTTAAAACTACTTAGAACAGAATTTAATGCTCATTTCACAGCCATACTGGCAAAAATTTGTGACTCCTAGAATTTAGCAAAGTGTATTTCTTTACTCCAACGCCTTGATTCCCACCATTCCAAGTCATTTCTCACTGGGGTCTGCAAAGTTAGCAATAGTTGGTTCTTAATTTTAATATAAATTGTCGGGTTGGAACAGGTGGAACTGAGTAAAATAACATCACTTTCTTTGCAGTCTGGACATTTAACAGACACATTTAGGCACAATACAGCCAACAAGTTTATGGCAACACAACTTAAGACCTACTACATCAAATGTAATACATTTTAAAGACTTCTTTAAGGTAATAAATCCAGGTTTGTAAATTCAAGACTTAAGACCCCGCAGGAACCCTGGTTAATAATAAGCTGAGACATCATATTGTTGAAATTGTTCTTATTTTTCTGAATACATTTCAGGTTGTACATGGTAGTTCAGGGTATGAACATTTTCATAATGTAATTTTACTTGTTTTTCACTCTAAAACAGTTATTATTTATTGGTTAATATGCCTATTATGTTACTGGTCCGGCCCACTTGAGATCAAATTGGGCTGAATGTGGCCCCTTAAATAAAATGAGTCTGACAGCCCTGGTTTAAAACAGGGTTTCTGCAGGTATCAGCAAATCTAATTTAATGCTTTTTAATGCCACCTTAAACAAATCTAACGCTCATGTCCAACTGCAGATACAGTTTTATATATAGTTTTATGACAGTTTACCATCAACAGGCTTTAACCAGGTTCTGAATAGTTCCTCCTCCAATCACTTCTGCTCAAACTTGCATTTTCCCATTTTTCTGACATTTGCTAATATTCCCTCCACTCTTTTGCCACAGCATGAGCATGCTTAAAGCAAGTTGCATTCCAAGCATCCGGCGTTGTGACTTCATGTATCGGCCATAAACAATAGCCAGTTAAAAGGTTCGGCCTGTTATTCATCACACTATACTTCCGATCAAAATTTTAAAATGTTTATATAATCAAAATAAATCGTAAATAACAATGCTTTTTTTTCCATCAAGTGTATTTAATTTGTTAATGCATCTGGACATAGAATTTAATGCTCTTTAATGCCATTTAAGGCCTTAATTTTCACAAAATCTATTTAATGACTTTTAATTCTTTTTAATGACCTGCAGAAACCCTGTAAAACAACCACAGATGTGGAGATTCCAGCTCTGCAGTGACATTAGAGAGCTCTGACATGGATTAAAAAAAAGGCGTGTGGCTATAATTAAACTAATTAAATGTCAAGTGAATCAACGTGCGGTTCCTACCCTCTTGGAGCATTTCTGGTACGTCTGCCTGAAAGCGCGGTCCCACTCTGATCTCCCCTTTGTCGGCCAGCAGGGTCTTCTGTGTGGGGTCGTACACCAGGGAGTAGAAGAAAGTATCCTGGAGAGACAATTATAACACAAAGTAAGAACATGCCCGTGGTGTGGTTACCGTCCATGGGTTAAAGGTCAAACTCAGTCACTTTTCTTATACACAAGTGAATATTTTATGAACCTTAAGCTCAGTTCAGATTCTGAAGATTCACAATGTTTTAGGACGATGCAGGGTTTCAACTGTGTGAAAGTCGACTGATGTGTGTTTTAAAGGCTGATGTGATAATGACAATTTAGAGCAAGAAAATGCTGATTAATCATTCTCTGATAAAGATGATGGATTGATCACCACCCAATTTAATTTAACAATCTTTGACCTTTATTCCCAAATTATTAAATTCATATTTGCCCTTTCTTATTAATCTATATTAACAACTAGAAAACTGGTGAACTGAAATCCCAAATTAATGTCATAAATGATTCAATAAATTAAGGAGGAAAGAAAAAAATCGGACAATATTAAGATGAAAACAGAAGAAACAACAAAACCAATGTAGAAAAAATGGAAATGAAAGGTTGAAAATGGAATAAGTAGCCAAAATTATGTACAAAGTAAACACAAGAGACGATATATATTAATGAGGGAAGATGAAAATGACATCAAGTTGGAAAAAGACAAAAATGATGTAAAAAGTTTAAGCTGCCATGATTAAAATAGCGAAAAACCTAAACAAAAAAAGAGAGAAAATGAGGTGTCAAGATCAAAAAACTCCCTATAAAGCAAATAAAAAGACAAGATGTAAAAAAAATAGTTCAGTGATATGACATAAAAAGGTCTGATAGAGACAAAAACACCAAACGAGAAAAAGATAAATAGTGAGGAGACCTTAAATAAGACCAAAAAAAGTGTAAGAACACCTAAAAATAAATAAATAAAAAAAACTTAGGAAAAAGATCCTAAAAACAGAGACAAATGAGGAAAAAGATTAACCTGGCATGAAAAGATGAAAATAGTGTAAAACCTCAAAAAAAGAAAAAAAAAAAGAGGTGTCAAGATCCTAAAAAACTGCCTACGAAGCAAATAAAGACAAGACGTGAAAAAAAAACTTCAGTGATATGACATAAAAAGGTCTGATAGACAAAAACATCTAATGAAAAAAAGAGAAATGGTGAATAGACCCTAAATAAGACCAAAAAAGTGTAAAAAGACCTAAAAAAAGTTAAAAGACTATAAAAAGAAGAGACAAATGATGTAAAAAGCCTAACGACAAAGAATGACATAAAAAAAGAGCTGAAAGTGAGACAAAATCTTGCAATAAAAGGTGTAAAAAATTAACTGATGCAAGAAAGACAAAAATTATGCATAAAATACATGTGTATATGCAAAAAAAAAACTTAATTACTATCTTTGATTTTATTAGACATTGTACCAAACCTGTAGCTCAATATTTAACCTTTTAAAAAATCTCAGATAATGTGGATTTTTTTCTTTTATTTTCCGTATTTCATCCATATCTGTGTATTCCAGTGACATTCCCTCCAGTTCTATATATATTTTTCTTTTACTGGGACCAGAGGAATAAATGTATCATCAGGTGTGGAAACATTGGGTGAGCCGGCTGTTGTGTTTCTGCCTTTTCCTCCTGTCAGTACTAGGATGTAAAAAATATAACACATGCATATTTACAGGTCACAGCGGGAACATTTATTAGCGCGTTAACGGCTGCTGAAACAACAGAACGTAATCTGAGGAAAATTGATGATAATGGTTCAGCGTGTAAACAGCATCTGGGCTCAAACTGCAGGAATACGTGACTGATTTATGTCTAAATTTACAACCGTACAGAGGGTTTTCCCTGGGTTTGTGTCGGGCGGAGATACTGCAATGGCTTTTTTGTTATTTGACTGAAACTGCTGCACTTTTTGGACCTGAATTATTACAATATCAGGGTTTTCTCTTGGCTTTGGTTACATTTGCGTCACAGTATTTTCCCTAAATTTGATAGTATGGGGAAAAGAAGTTAACTCTATTAAAAGTTTTCTTTAAAAATATATATTTCCACATTATTATTACCATCACTGAGTAAATAAGATGTGGCAAAGCAAGAGCATCTGAAAATCTCCGATAAAACTTGCTAACCATTAGATCTGTGAGCAATCATTTAGTTACTTATGCAGCCATTTGTATTGATTTTACATTAATAATTTGGCTTTTAGGTAGTGCTTAGAATGTCTGTGGTGCTGACAGTGATGAGGGGAAATCCTGCAATAATTATTAATAACTCGGAGAAACACAAAGCAAACCTCTTCACTGATAAAGTAAAGAGACAGATTCAATTTGAGAACCATGAATAATACATTTAATAAAAAGTCTGACAGACAAAGCGTAAAATTCCCTAAAAGAGACAGAAATGATGTAAGAAGAGCCAAATGAGGGACAAAAATGGCATAAAAAGACAAATGATGGGCAAAAAAGAAATAAAAACGACCCAAAAAAAGTAGGGGAAATGACAAAAAACACCTAGGGGAGACAAAATAGACATTAAAAGACAAAAAGTTAAAAATAATGGGGAAAAAAAGACCAACAGGAGACACAAAAGGACAAGAAATTATGAAAAATGTACACTCCATTACACAAATGAATAGATGAAAGAGACAAAAACTGATTAAAAAAGACCTAAAGAGAAGAAAACAACCAAAATTATTTAAAAAGACTTAAAGGTGGTAAAAAAAGACAAAAATGACATAAAAAGACAATAAATTATGAACAGACCTAAATGAGACAAATGAACAGATGAAAGAGACAAAAACTGATGAAAAAAGAACCTAAAGAGAGACAAAAAAACACTTTTTAAAAAGACCTAAAAAGCCAAAAATGACAAAAATTATTTAACAAGGGACAAAAAAGATTAAAAAAAAGATATGAACGAGACAATAAAATAGAGGCATGAAAAAAAGACCAAAAATAATGAAAAGATGACACAAGACAAAAAGAAAAATAATGTAAAAAGACAAAAAATGAAATTATCTCTGACTTTATTATCATTAATAAACCTTTAACTAAATATTTAAACAACTGTAAAGCATCTGAGTAAATCTGGGGTTTTTATTATTTCTTAAACTCTTATTTTCCTTCTAATCTAAGTTAATATCATTAATGCTGCCAAGTTCTACTGATATCATCAGTTTATCAAATGAGCTCTGATGTTCTGTTTCTTGGTAGATAATGCACAAATAAATGCATAAAAAATGTGATTTCTATTTTAAAAATTTACCAGAGTAGCAAAGTTTCATCTGTTTCTTCACCTTATGTCCAAATCAGGCATTTTCTCTGACATAATAAAAGGTAAAACTGTGATATATTTATTAAAAAAAAAAACAAAGAAACCCTTATTTCCTTTGTGGAATCTGTGAAACTACTATTTTGCTCATTGGCTGATTGGTTTCAGTTCAAATGGATTAAATAATTAAATACATATTCTACAGAAAAAGCAGCCGACCCTTTAGTTTGTGTTTTCCTCACTTCATCAACACTAGAGACACAACTGTATTAACTAACGATCATGATCCTCATTCATATTTTAAGATGCTATAAATTAGACGCAGCTGCAAAACAAGCCTGAAAATCCATCAGAGAGCCGTCGCTATGGAAACGAGGCACCGCCCTGTCTAGTCGTAGTGGTGTTTCAGTTTTCTCATTGTGAATCTTTAGTCTGAAAAGACCTTTGTTTGAAATGTTTTTTTTTTTAAAGAAATTTAGCTGGAAATTTAATCCTCATTTGTTTTTGAAAAGGTCATTCTTAAAGGAACACCTGATTTACAGGAAATAGCTTTGGTTTTTAACATCTCACATGAAACAAAAACACCTAAAATAGGGGTGTCAAACATGCGGTCCGTGGGCCGAAACCAGCCGCCAAATAGTCCAATCCAGGAAAATTGGATGAATTTGCAAAATGCAAAAATTACACTGAAGATATTAAGAGTCAAGGATGTTGAACTGCTTTTAGTTCAGGTTCTACATACAGAACAAGAAAAAACAATAAGAATAAATAAGAACAAGTGGTGTCAGGCACAACAAACCCCGCCCCTCGCACATATTTTACCCATTATAAGGAAATAGGAAGATTTTAAAAATTCATAAAAAAATTGGAACTTTGACCTTTTTTCTCAAAATGTAATGACATCTATTCTGGGTCACTGGCAATCTATAAACCAAATTTGGCATGGATTCACCCACTGATTTGTTCCTACAGACATGTGAAATTTCACCCATTATAAGTACATGGGAAAAAAAAAAGATCTCAAAAATTCACAAAAAATTGAAACTGTGACCTACTTTCCCAAAATGTAATGACATCTATTCTGGGTCACTGGCTATCTATAAACCAAATTTGGTATGAATTGAACCAATACTTTTACTGCTACAGACATGTGAAATTTCACCCATTATAAGTACATGTGGGAAAAAAAAAAAAAAAGATTTAAAAAATTTATTAAAAATTTGAACTTTGACCTACTTTTCCCAAAATATAATGAGATCTATTCTACACCACTGGCAATATATAAACCCAATTTGGTATGAATTCAACCAATCGTTTTGCTGCTACAGACATTTGAAATTTCGCCCATTATAAGTAAATAGAAAAAAAAAAAAGATTTTAAAAATTCATTAAAAAAATTCTAACTTTGACCTACTGTTCCCAAAATGTAATGACGTCTATTCTGGGTCACTGGCAATCTATAAACCCAATTTGGTATGAATTCAACTGATAATTTTGCTGCTCGAGTGTTAACAATCAAACAAACTGAACCAAAACCAATACCCCTTGCTTCCCCTTCAGGAGGCGGGGTTAAAATAATGGCATAACATATAAATAATGAAATAACTCAAAATTTTCTTCTTGGATTAATGTGAAAAAAATTTTACATTATGCCTATGAATTAGGGCTGCACGATTAATCGATTTTAAATCGAAATCGGATTTTTTAATTAGGACAATTTTTAAAAAAGGGAAATCGTAAAATCGATTTCATCTCTCTCATGCCTCCGGGCCGCGTGCCTCCGCGTGCCTGCGGGCTACCGTAGGCTCTTCCTGTGACAGCGGTCTTTCACAGAAGTCCGTGTAATGACCGGACGTTAAATCTGTTCATGAACCCGCAGTACTTATACCGATATAAGCCGTGGCTTCACGCACGGATCCCGCAATTGAAATATAACTGCAAGCAGATCACTCATCTTCCGTTGTCCCGGATCCGTACCGTACTGTCTTCTTCCGAACCGGGTCCGGGTCTCGGGGTCATCAGCCTCAGCAGAGGAGCCCACACAGCCCTGTGCCCACACACATCCACCAGCTCCACACATAGAATCCCTCCAGTGTGTCCTGGGTCGGTCTATTCCACGCACGGATCCCCCAGTTTAAATGGAACCGCATGTGGATCACTCATATTAACCTGGTCCACGCACACACGACTGATGCCTGTCACTGACTGACACTGGTATCACTTCTGTGGGCCAGATACCCAGAAAAGAAAGAAAAAAAAAATTTTTTTTTTTTTTTTTATAATTAATTTAGTCCTCTTACTTGCTAAATTTTTCATTCACAAATGTAAGTTCTGTAACACAAAACCAAATATTATTTATGTTTTGTAAGATGTTGAAATTTATTTAAAGCTGTTAGATAAATGTGGAAACAAAAAGGTTGTAACAACTATCAGTATTTGCTCTGATTTGGACATTTTCTTATAGTGTATTCCCCCTGACAAACTTATGTTATTTTCTTGTTGTATACATTGTTTGTATACTCTACTTCATTTCAAAGATTTAATGAAGAGAAAAAACAAAACAAAACTGTAGGTTCATCACGTGATCCCATCACAGCTTTGAGGTCAGAGCAGTGGCTTGCATTGTGGGCTGCTCACGAAAACGACATGTTGACTGCTGTTGCCTTTTCTAGTTATACCCAAAAATCGAAATCGAAAATCGAGTTTTTAGAGGAAAAAATCGGGATTTTTTTTTTTTGCCAAAATCGTGCAGCCCTACTATGAATAATGACAACTTCAAATGAATTAAAGGAGGAAGTGAAATTGTGTAGCTCACTGTTGAGTTTCAAAAAGACTTTAATTTGTCAAATTCTGAAGGGCTATGAAAGTAATATGATTACAAAATGATTTATAACACTGAATGTAGTATAATTTGTGTTTAAGTATTTACCTGCTGCAACTACGGGTGTAGACATGAATTAAGGATGTGAATAGGAGAAGCAGAAATAAGCCTCCGGCTTCAGCTTCTTCCTTTTTCAGTTACAAAATGTGTTAATTTTATGTTTGTTTGTTGTTTTTTAATATGTATGTGTTTTGTTTTGTTGTTGTTGTTTTTTTTATATGTATGTTTTGTATTTTGTATTTAACTGAAAATAAACATTCATTCATTCAAATGTTTCTCTTTGTTTTAGTGCAAAAACATTAAATGATGAAAATATTTACATTTGAAAACTATCCTTTAACAAAAAAATATGAACCTGAAATACTTAAAGAAAATTAAGTGCGATTTTAACACTAATCTCCATGTTACTAAATATTGTCTGATCCATAATGAACATGTATAAATGATAAGTTGAGGCATAATATTGTCAAAATTGCACTTATTTTTCTTTTAAAAATTCCAGTTTTTTCAGGTTATCCACATCTTTTTGTTTGGATAGTTTAACATGTAAATATTTTCATAATTTAATGTCCTTTTTTGCACTAAAAGACAGACAAACATTCGGAATTGTCATTATCTATAGGTTATTATGTGATTCTTTTACTGGTCTGACCCAGCTGACATCATATTGGGCTGAATGTGGAACCTGATCTGAAACCATGACGACGTGTAGAGCTGATGTGGTTTTTCCAGACTCACCTCTTTGTCAAGGTATGAAAGAACAGCTTCGGTCTCGTTCAATAAAGCCACGCTGCACTTCCCCCTGAGACACAGAGACCACACATGAGACACACAGACAGGAAGTGAGCATGACGTCCATCTGTCCGGCTGTTCACGGACGGATGGACGACTACTCATGGACACTGCCTGCACGTGGACACATATAACACTCGTCCACAGTCGGGTGAAATAGGACTGGGCAATATGGAAAATATTATTCACTTCACTGGAGAAACTTTAAAGTGGTTTCCAGCAAAAATGTACGTCTCCTCGGGTCATTAACACACAACATGGACATTATTATAAACTCCTACACCATTAAAACACTGGTTTTGTCGGGTTATGTCTGTCATTTTCTCCATTTACATGTTTTATTTGTTACATAATTTTTATCTTCTGTGTATTTTATATTGTTTTCATTTTATTTCTTTTATATGAACTTCATCTTGTTACATCTCTTCCATTATTTTCATCCTTTTCTTTTCTTCTATTGTTTTGTCATTTTCTGTTGTACTTTTTTTACATAATTATAATCATGTGTCATCTAATTACAGCTTTTCTTTTAGTAGTATAGATTCTTGAATTTCTAAGCTGTATTTGAATGCAACATTTTCTCTGTCATTCCATACATGGTTGAAAAAAGAAAACATTCAAAGCTCATCATTTTCCTCTTTTTGCATCCTCTACGTGATGTTGTGACATTTTTCTCACCGTTTTGTTGAGTTTTTTATGTAACTTTTCATGTTTATGTCTTGTTACACCATTCTTCCCTTTCATTTTTATGTAATAAGCCTGATGTTTCATCACTAAACCTTGATGCATATTTTGTGTTCTGTTCCTGTTTTTCCTGTTTTGTGGTAAAGATTCTTAAATTTTTAAGCTGTACTTGAATGCAACATTTTCCTTGTCATTGCCTACATGGTTGAAAAAAGACAAATGTCCAAAGCTTATCATCATTTTCATCTTGTTGCATCTTTTATGTGATATTGTGATATTTTTCTCATTGTTTTTTTTACATCTTTTGTTGAATCTTTTAAGTCATTTTTCCTGTTTTTGACTTGTCTTTTACACCATTCTTCCCTTTCGTTTTTGCATTATAACCCTCATGTTTCATCATTATAACTTTTTTATCTAGATGCATGTTTCGCATCCTGTTGCTGTTCTTCCCATTTCTGTGGCAAGGATTCTTTAATTTCCAAGCTGCACTTGAATGCAACATTTTCTCTGTCATTGCCTACATGGTTGAAAAAAGACAGAGGTCCAGAGCTTATCATCATCTTGCATCCTTTACATGACGATGTGACCTTTTTCTCATAGATTTTTTTTTTTTTTTTTAACATCTTTTGTTGAGTCTTTTATGTAATTTTCCATGCCTTATGTCTTCTACATCATTCTTCTTTCATTTTTACATAATAACCCTCATATTTCATCTTGTTACATTTGTTTCATCCTGATGCATATTTTTTTGTGCTGTTCCTGTTTTTCTGGCATAGATTCCTGAATTTTTAATATTTACCTATATATATATATATATATATATATATATATATATATATATATATAGTTTATGTTTTTATTTTTATTGCTTTTAAATTGTACAGCTGTTTTTATGTCTTTCTAATCTATTCTTGTATTTTATTCTATTATTTTGCTTTTTTATTCTTCGGTACAACACTGTTTTTAATCGTACAGCTGTTTTATGTCTTCAGTCTGTTCTTATAAATTATTCTTTTATTTTGGTTTTTATTTATTCTTCTGTACAGCACTTTGGCCCACTGTGGTTGTTTCAAAGTGCTTTAAAAATAAAGTAGAGAGAGAGCATCTGCCAAATGCATAAATGTAAATGTAAATAATCTTTACTTACAAATTACCACACATACGAGAATGCCAAAATTACTTCAAGTGCTCAATCAAAACAAAGATACATAAACCACCAGAGAAAATCAGTAGATATATGAACAATTATAGTTACATATTTATTCATTTATATTTATCTGACATGCTTTTCTTTGCCTATATTTCTGGTGCACAATCCCAACCAAAAGCTAAGTGTGATTCATGTGTGGACAGATGATGAGGTGGAGTTGGTGCTTAGTGTCATGTTACAAGCCCATTAAAACGTCTCCTCGGAGCCTTGTTATAGCAAACATGCAGACAGAAAAGCATCGACCGGTGTTTAAATTATGCTAAAATAAAGAAATCCACAGCGGCCAAGGCTTGTACCTGATGTGTGTCGCAGGTAGACTCTCATACTGCCGGGACAGGAAGAGCTCTCTGTGGCGAAGCTGGTGTTTTTGTTTTTCTGTTAGCTCTGTCTCTGTTGGGTTTTCCTTCTCCTCTTCCAATTCCTCTGCAAAAGCACAAAAAAAACAAACCGGATTACAAAAACCTCAGAAAGATGTGTGTTCCAGACGCCAGGTGATGACAATAACAGGTACATTAAGATTTCCTGAACAGTTGACCTAAGTTTAACTCAGCTCCGACATGTGGTCATTTATTGATAAATTATGTGACACAAGTATTGGGACATGTTGAATTCAGGCATTCAGTCAGTAGTGGCTTTTCCATTGGACATCTGCGCAAAACTTAACTGATATTTAGTAAACGTCAAAAAAACAGTAGTGCGTGATGTCGGTTTATCCATTAATTCACAAATGCGATGATTTGTTTATTATTGCGAGATGACAGAAGACGTCATTCCACAAACATGGCAATGAACGTAAATATGGTGTTGATTTACAGATATATTCATTATTATTATATATTACCCTTCTATCCCGTACTAAATTAGAAAATGATTCACTTTCCTGGTGGGTCCACACATACCGCTCCATGTTTCTTTTAATTCTTCTTCTTCACTTGTAACGTCCGTCAACATTCATATTTTTTTTTATTCACGTCACTCTAGTTGTGGAAAAAGATCTTCCCATTACAATTTTGTGTGATATTCCAATTGTGCTATACCCGAAAAAACCACCTCGAGCCAGCGCAAAAACGTTTAATTGAAAAACAAGAGTTTTGGCAAAATTGTTTTTCCATTAGGTAAATTTGTATGTGCAAGTTATATTTGCGCAATTTGAGGGTCAATGGAAAAGCAACAAATGATAATGAGCATATTTAATGAAAGCCTATCTTGAGTGAACAATTATAATTTTTTTGTTCCATTTCTATTATTATATTTCCCAAGTCATGGCAATTCAATCCACATATCATTAGTCTTATAGCATAATGGCCCCAGTCATACACTATATGGACAAAAGTATGTGGACATGTTGAATTCAGGTGTTTCTTTTCTATCAGGGGTCTGGGATACAAAACAATAATGACTAATGTCCGAACATAGTTTATATTGGGATAAACATCATTACATTGGTTAGTTTGGTTTAAATTGTTATCTTTGCTTCCAAAATGACTCAGAGATGGTTTTGACAAAATTTCTCTCAACATTGATTTTCTTTTTTTTTTTTTATCCATGACTATGATTTTAAATGTTCTACCTCTAAATTTCTAAAATATTTTCTGCCATATACAGGAAATTGATAACACCTGCATATCAGTGGTTGGTGATTTCAATCCGGATATATCCCGTCAGTCCCTGTTCAGTGAAATTCTTTTTAGATTTTATGGTTTTACTCTAGCTGATCAGAAGGATCTCCCACCTGACAGTTATACATCTCTTAGTCCTGCTTGGAGCACTACTTCCTGGCTGGATCATATCACATGGACTGATGACACATTGTCCTGTGTACATGATATCTCAGTTTTACATGACATTATATTGTCAGATCACTTCCCAGTTTCATTTAGGCACAGAATTGATTTTGTTCCCTCTGTGTCCAATTCTGTGTCGAATGAAATTTTCCAGAAGGTGAACTGGAACAAGGTGTCCACAAATGACCTGGAAAATTATTGGTGCAGTACAGGTTCATTACTGGCTGGTATAGATATTGGTGATGGCTTACGGTGCAGAGACCCTCAGTATTTAGATCTATCCCATAGGGCTGATATTATCGTTTTTATATTGATGTTGTGAATGTATTGTCATCATGTACTTGTGACCTTCGTGGGGTCAGGAGGAATTCTAGTCATAATGTCCCTGGGTGGAAAGACGAAGTTCAGTCATTTCATGATGAGGCCCGAGATGCATATTTAATATGGAAAGATGTAGGTAAGCCGAGGAATGGTCCGATATTTGACTTGATGTGATCTTCTCGCTCAAGGTTCAAATATGCATTTCGTCGGTGTAGAAATAATAGAGAATCTATTGTGGCTGATAAACTGGCAAACAATTTATTAATGAAGAATGATCGTGAATTCTGGAAAGATGTTAGAAATAAGATGAACAGTAATCTACCTAAGTAGGTTGGCTTTTCTGTTGGAGATGAAATCCCTGATATGTGGAGGGAACATTATGAGTCCATATTTAACCGCGTCAGTGGTAGTGATTGTTCTTCTTTCGTGAGTAATCTGTCCTGTGATATCTTTGACCAGGGCATGATAGTCTCAGCTAATGAGGTGGCTGACACACTAAAAGGACTTCCATCTGGGAAGGCCGCTGGGTGACCAGCTCACTGCTGAGCATCTCAAGTTTGTCAGTGTTAATCTATCAGTTGTCTTGGCCATTCTTTTCTCGGCCGTTCTTGTGCATGGATATATCCCAAATTCTCTGACAAAAACTGTGATTGTTCCCATTCTTAAAGATAAAAACAAACGTATTAGTGACAAAAACAACTATCGCCCCATTGGCTTGTCTAATATTATAACCAAGGTGTTGGAGGGTATAATTCTTCACAGGACTGAACTCTACTTATGTACAATGTTCAACCAGTTTGGCTTCAAATCCAAACATGGTACTGACCTGTGTGTTTTTGCATTGAAGGAGTTGATTCGGTACTATATCAAACATGGATCTCAGATGTTCGTAGCTTATCTCGACGCTTCCAAAGCGTTTGATCGTCTCAATCATTTGAAATTATTGTCAAAAATGGTCTACGATGGAGTTCCAATGTATATTGTCAGAGTCATAGGATATTGGTACTCTAGTCAGGTTTACTGTGTTCGTTGGGGTTCAGTACTATCTGAGGATTTCTCTGTTACAAACGGTGTCCAACAGGGTGGGACGCTCTCCCCACTCCTGTTTAATATTTATACCAAATTGTTGAGTATTAAACTCAATAATGTTCCAGTTGGTTGTTGTTGTTCGGGAATTGTTTTTATTATACTCTATGGACTGTAACTATTTACATGTCTGATACAAATAAATAAATGAAAAAAAAATGTCATACTCTGACTATGACAAATAATTTTCTACCACAACTAACCATCTACAGTCTTCACGTCTCACTGAGGAAGAAAAATCTCCCATTAAACTTTAAGGAAATATTAATGTTTATAAACTATATGGACATAAATATTGGGACACATCATGTCTACAGCTGTAAGATGTCCTGTTCATGAGGATTTAAGACAAACACATCAATATTTCCTAAACATTTAATGGAAGATTTTTCTTCCCAAGATGTGAAGAAAGTAGATGCTTAGTTTTGGTAGAAAATTATTTTTTTATAGTCAGCGCACAAAAAATATTTAAAAAATTTAGAGGTAGAACATTTAAAATCATAGTCATGAATTAAAAAAAAGCCTAAATCAATGTTGAGAGAAATTAAGTCCAATCCATCTCTGAGGCATTTTGGAAGCAAAGATAACAATTTAAACCAAACTGACCAACGCAATGATATTTATTTATCATAATATAAAACTATATTGTTCCATTAGTCATTACTGTTTTGTATCCCAGACCCCTGTTAGAAAAGAAACACCTGAATTCAAAGTGTCCACATATTTTTGTCCATATAGTGTATTTCACCCTTGTGCTGGGTTCAGTTATGAAGACGGTGCAGCAGTTCTCCACAGCTTTGTAATAACAAAGTATAGCTGCCATCGATTAGAGAAGCACATCACTGTCCAGGTCCGTTACTACAAATTAAATTTTGAAGAACACAGCGCTCGTCCAATAAATACTGGATTAGATGTCGAGCTGAATCAGCGCTCGGTGCCAGGCAGCAGATCTTTAAAAACAAATTACAGCACAAGTAAATGCATGACTGTTCACACTTTTCAGATACATCACCGTCTGCCACTCACACTCCTCTATTATTTCATTAATTTTTTAAAGCACAGAGTTGGCTGGCATAGGATCAGATTTCTGAACGGTTAACGCCCCTTCTACATCCGCCGGCCAATCGCTGCTCACCATCCCACGCATGAATGAAAAAACCAGAAGGTGACCGAGCATTTTCTGTCATTAGCTCTAAACTGCAAAACAGTGTTATTAACAGTCAGATTTTCATTTCCTCTGATGTTTTTAAGCCACAGCTTAAGATCCACCTCTGTCCCTCAGCGTCTTCGTTTTTCATCTATTTTAATGATTCTGCTCAGATGATGTTCACTGTTATTAATGTTTTCCTTTATCTGTGTCTGTCTTTTACCCAATCAGTCAAGTAGTAGCGGAAACAATTTTTAGACCTTCAAAAGTCATCAAAAATAATGGTTATGCAATCAAGTACCAACTCCTGTGCGTATCATGTGACTAAAACAGACAGAAAAGAAAACACGGAATGCCTAAAAGCACTGTTTTTGTCAGTACAATGACATACATATTGATGTAAGAATTGAAATGATTTTGGTTATTATCAAGAAAACCATGGAAAATGGACAGATATCAGCTCTGAAATTAAACTCTTATGAGCCATTTTTGCTGTTATCATTATATTTGTCCAAACAAATGTACCCTTAGTTGTACCAGGCATTAAAATGAACAAGAAACTGAAGAAAACAAGGGGTGGTCTACTCATTTTTTCCATGACTATTTATGAGCGATCTCTTTGGTCTGCATTTGTTTATGACAGGGGTGTCAAACATACCAGCCACCAAAGGGTCCACTCCAGCCCCTGGGATGAATATGTGAAATGCAAAAATTACACTGATGATACTAACAATCAATTATTTACGCTCAAGGGCCAGGGCAAATGCGGCTCAAATCCTGTTTTTTTGTCCATATGTGACCTGTATCCGATCTGTTAAAGACAGTTAAAACAGCACAAATCCGACCCAGGCCACTTTCATATGTGGTCCTAAATCCAATATGTATCCAATATTTTGCAATGCGACTTCAGTCTGAACAGTCACATTTATCCGACCTTTACGTCATTGAAATGTGGCAAACATCACAATTCTGCGTCCCCAGGAGGAGGAGTGGTGGGAAAAATATATTTACTTCCGTAAACACAGTTTGAGCCTGTCTGGTCATGTATTCTATCAGGTCCTCTTTTGCACATGCGGGTGACTTCAGGGTCGCATTCAGCTCATACTCAAAACTGATAGAAGTCGCATTTAATGTGCAATATGAATGAGCACACAAAAAAAATCGATTTCACCAAAAAAAGAAAAAAAAAAGAAATCAAATTGCGCATTAAGACCTGTTATCTGAACGTAGTCGAAGTCATGTTTTGATCTCAAGTGGATCAGACCAGTAAAATACTATCATAACTAGAAGCACTCGGAGAGCGCAGACCTCCGCCAAGGCTGATCAGTGGCCCCCCCGTGGGCCCCACCACGCCAAGGAGGTTATGTTTTTGCCAGGGTTTGTTTGTTTGTTTGTCTGTTTGTCTGTCCGTTAGTGTGCAACATAACTCAAAAAGTTATGGACAGATTATGATGAAATTTTCAGGGTTTGTTGGAAATGGGCCCCCCGTGGGCCCCCCCACCCCCGATCACCACCAAAATTGAATCATTTCTTCCTTATCCCATTTCCAACAAACCCTGAAAATTTCATCAAAATCTGTCCATAACTTTTTGAGTTATGCTGCACACTAACGGACAGACAAACAGACAGACAGACAAACAAACCCTGGCAAAAACATAACCTCCTTGGCGGAGGTAATAACCTATAAATAATGACAACTACAAATTTTTCCTCTTTGTTTTCGTGTAAAAAAAGTGAAATTATATGTAAATGTGTACATTTACAATCTATCCTTTCACAAAAAATGTGAAAGTCCTCAACAAATATGAACAACTTGAAATGACTTATGAGAAATAAGAGGAATTTTAACAATATCCTGCCTGTTATTATATGTTTTGTACATTTATAGGTCCTGTACAATCTATAAATTGTAATGCACTTGTGAGCAGAGGCATAATTTTATTCAAACTTCACATATTTTTCTTTAGAAATTTCAGGTTGTTTGTGTTATTTACATTTTTTAAAGGGTAGTTTACAGATGTGGACATTTACATGATGTAATTTAACTCTTTTCACCATTATATACTGGTCTGGCCCAGTTGAGATTATATTGGTGTGAATGTGGAACCTGAACTAAAATGAGTCTAACAGCCCTGGTTTATGGTCACTGCTATGTCTTTCTTTGTGAAATGATCCCAACCTTTGGACCATCTCTCCCTGTCAGATTGAGACATGAAGTGTAAAAATAAAAATAAAAAAATGATGAACTGATAATCTCAAGAGGTATATGATTATAGACAATTCGGAACCAGTTCTCAATTCACATCAATAATCTGATTAACAATTTAGTAAACTTTTGCCTGAAAGTAGGGCTGAACAATTTAACAAATACAAAATAGTTAGCCTCATTGCATAATTACCATAAAAGTTATATTTTTGGCCAAATTGTGAAATGTGTATAAAATGCATCGGCAGTGTTAGTAAAGTTACACAAATATCCCAATTTGGAATTTGAGGATAACAAAATGGAACAATATCAGCATGTGCACTTATAATATTACAAAAGCTTGCAACCATAAACTGCAATTTTAGATAATCTAACTGAAATGGGAAAAAAATGACCCCATCTCTGATGATTTCAGACTGAATGACACTGAGCAGTTTATGTTTTCTGTGACCTGAGAAGAAGGTCAGAACACTCATTCAGGAATTAGTCATTTGTGCATTTTCCCTGATTAACCCATGTCTGAAGAGCTGCTCTCCTTCAGCCTCTTCATTTTCACCAACATCAAACACTTCTCCTCATTCTGGCTTTTTACTTGTTGCATCATTGTTTCTGTTATGATTCTACTGTTCTATAGGATGTACATTAAGTCTCTTTACAATTTAAAACATTTCTACAGGGTTTGTACACATTTTTCAAGGTCAAATTCAAGCACTTTCCAGGGTTATTTTCATTTTTTTCTAGCACAGCACCTTATCACTGGGGTCAAATACATATCTACAGGCTTACATGTACACTTGATTATTTGTTTCACTTTTTAATCACATTGATGTACATTGTATTATGCTATACACATAAAAAATTATGTTTCATTCTAGCAAAAAGTTTAGAAATTATAGGCGAACACAAAGTTTTATCCAAAGAAAGGGAAGCCACTTTGTGTTCTTCAGATACACTCACACCAAGACAAAGACCAAGATAAAAACGTACTTGGAATCGACCTGAGAATTTACTTTGACATAAAGTTTTATTTTCAAAATATATCACCTCTCTGTAAGTAGCTTTGACTTGGCATCTAACCTGGCAGTTAATTTTAAAAAATAAATAAATAAATCATGTCCCAGAATTAAATTGCAAGTACTTCAACTAAAAAATTTAAGCACTTTTCAGACCTTGAAAAAACAACATCGAAATTCAAGCATTTTCAAGGATTTCAAGCACCCATACCAACCCTGTTCATTACAAAAGCAACTGATGAGATACGTTCATCAGTGGTTATCAAAGTTTTTAATCACATTGCATTCCATTCTGTTAAATGAACCCCTAAAAGATGGCTACTCCTCAAGAAAAGGTATAATGTGTGTCATGGTTTACTGAAACAAAATGTCTTTCTATGGGGTTATGTTAAAGATATTGTTTGTTGAACAGAGATATGGAACATCAATGACCTGAAGCCAAAGATCACTGAAGCCACTGACACTACTGATGCGTCTATGCTACAGCCAATATGGAAACAAATTCAGTACCAGGTGGATGTGCTTCATACAACTAAAGGTGCTCATATAGAGGTTTAAAAAAAACACCTTCAGTATTTATTTTGCATGTCATAATAATTTCCACAGATCTGTCTATTCATTTGCTTTTGTAATAATTGTGTTAAATTGAAAACAGACATCATGGACAGCCTGTATTTTCCATTATTTATATCTGTTTTCATGTTCATTTGTGTGTTTCTGATCATTTGCTTTTTAATGTACTTTACGAATACATTGGTTTCACCGTTTCATTTTGGCTGATGCATCACTGTGACACTGCAGTTCTGCTCTGGAGGACCGACCACGATCCTGAACCTCTTCAACTTCAGACTGTGTGGGACTAGTTTAATGCAGAGTCATAAAAGTGATGAAGAATAAGGACTGCCTTAAAGTGACTCGCACTTATTCACAGTCGAGCCTTTTCTTACTTTTTGTGATTTGTACTTTCTTGAACATTCAGATGTGCAATTTCTAAACTGAGGGAGTTTCATAAAGTCATAGATCAGCTGCTTCACACCAGTGAGTCACAGAGAAGACTTTATTATGAAGGAGACGTACGAGGCGTAGCTTTCCTCATCACAGAGTTAACCGTCTGTAAACTGCAGGTAGATTCTGGGGTTTTTATGTTAGTGGATGGTTTTAAATACTGCAGAGAATGAGGAGGCAGATACAGGATCTCTAAGACAGACTGCAGGGAAACAACGGAATGCTCATTTTCAGCCAAGATCCTGATAGTATTTCATTAACTTTCCTGTATCGGGTGAGCATATTATGCACACGTTTGCACTTCGTGTTATTAAAGGTCATTATTTTTCACAATTTGTATTAGGTCTGAACTCAAAAGTTGTTCATTTTTGTATGATTCTTAAAATTCTAACCCAACCACTAAAATCAGCACACTGTCAACTAGGGATGTTCCAATCTGATATACAGATCAGTATTGGCTGCTGATCTGGCATTTTTTGATAATAATAATAAAAAACTGGATTTATATAGCGCTTTTCTAGACACCCAAAGCACTTTACATTACTGACCCATTACTTTTTCACTCTCACATTCACACACATTTTTTAGAAGATCAAATCGGATTTAGTCACGAGACTGGGGAGATCCAGACCTAGTTCTGTGTGTGTGTGTGTGGTGTGTGTGTTTGTGTGTGTGTGTGTGTGTGGGGGGGGGGGGATTAGTAAAACCTCTATAGGTTTCACTTTCACTTTATGGTCCAGTAGTGATGTGTGAGTCAGGTTTTTTTTCAACCTGCAGGGCTTTTGTGGAATTATTGACCCGACCCAATGCAAAGAAACTGATATTCTTTTAACCCGCCCCTACCCAACCCGCGAGTAACCTGCTGATGTGTGCATCACCAACGTACAACACAGAATGCAAACCCATGTAATCCCTGGACGGACCTGTCCATAGACCAGATACAGCACTGGCAAACATATGGCCCGCCAAAGGTTCTAATTTGTCCCACAGTATGAATTTGTAAAGTGCAAAACTGATACTAAAATTATTAAGAGTCAAAGGTGTCGTACTTGTTTTAGTTCAGGTTCCACATTCAGCCCAATTGTGATCTCAAGTAAAATAATACCATAACCTCCAAATTTTAAAATCAAAATTTTATTGTAAAAAGTCGGCATCGGATCGCTATCAGCAAAAAATAATCCTAAAAAACATCAGATCGGAAGCAAAAAAATCCTGATCGGGACATCACTACTACGAAGTAATGGTACTAACGTAAGGAATGATGTCCCAGTGTTTCCTGTGGAATTGATCTCTTGGTGTGGCAGTGGGTAACTGGGTGTCATGTTCTCGTCTCAATGCAAATATGAGTTTTTCCATCTGGGAAATTTCTTCAACAAGTTCTATCCAATCTTCTAGTGTGGGTGATTCATCAGTCATCCATTTTCTAGTGATTTCTTTCTTACTAGCAACCAACATAATATTCGACAGATGTTTTTTTTTTTTTTTTTTTTACAAAATCCTTGTATACAATCTGGTTGTTTGCCTTGGACAGTGGTCAGCAAGCTTTACAACCTAAAGAGTCATTTTTGTGTTGAAAAAGAAGAAAGAAATCTGACCGGAGCCATGAAAAAAAATATTTAAACCCATCTACATTTTACCATGAGGTGGCTGCTCTCTTTAACCTATCTGTGATTAGTTTGCTATTCAACTTTGCATTTCCATTACAATATTGCAAAGACTGGTGCATTTATGAAATTCTACAACTACACAAAAGAAACATTCAAGATTTGTACAATTTTTTTAAAAGATGGACACTATTTCCAAACATAATTGTGTTGTGTAATGGGGAATAAGCTCAACTTTCATGTCTAGTGGCTTACTTACAAACAACAAACAAATGCAAATTGAGCATCTTCTATTGCATTTGGCAAGAAAATATATATTTCTGTTTATATGCTGTGAAAAAAATATTTTATTCTGTGTATAGCCTGCACATTTTGCAAACAGACTAAGTTTAAAATAGGTTTAGCCCGAAAAAATGTTAAAAAGTAATGCCTCAATTCAGTTCAGTTCAAAATGTTCCGTATGTTTTTGACCAGGGGAGCCATAGAGAGAGGCTAAAGAGCCACATTTGGCCCAGGAAGCATGGGTTGCCTAAGAACATCATCTCAAAATGTATGAAAACCTTCATTCTGACCACCCTTATCTATAAAACCGGTCCTATCCTGTTTTGTTGTACTGCAGCAGAGGTTTCACTAATGTCTTGCAGAACACGTCTGCGCTGTCCAAACCAACACTGATGTGCTGGTAAATATAAACATAATCAGTGCGGCTGTAAACTCACATTTTATATTCATCCGTTTGCTGTAAGTCAGATTCCCTGCCTGTCCTTTTGTTTAGTCCACGGCATAAACTCTGAATTCTTCTCCTTGCAGTGTGGTAAGCAGCGTTAAATTTTACGGCTGTATGTCTGTTCTGGTCTACAGCTGCCACATACTCCAAGTCTAAACTGTTTGAGGTGTTGGTTCTGCGTTTCCATCACCGAATACGTGTCCAATACGGTACGGTTTGTGTTTCTAAGGTGCTGAGGTCATGATCTAACCACATGACGTTATGTTTCAATCATATTATGTTGTGAGAGCCAATCTTGTTGGAAAGATTAATGTTTGTCATGGTCTTTTTATTGGTTTCCTGCTGTGGCCTTCTCACCTAAGCACTCCTCTCAATAAGCTGTTTCAATTAGTTCTGGACAGGGAAGAGTTTCATTTCATGAAATAAATCAATATTTTGTTTTATTGTGTTGAAAGGAGCTGGAAACAGGTCGCACACTTCCCACACAGATCAGACCAGAGCTCCTCATCCTTATAACAGTCACATGTTCTCCTGGTGATAGGTTAATGTTAGATAATAATAATGTGACGTAAAAATGTAAACAGATATATCTGTGACAGCCACATCAGGAGTGCAGTTAACCATTTAGGTGCTGTAGTTTCTCAAAAAATATAAAATTTTGATTGAATTTCAACAAGCTGCATCTTGGAAGTGGTTAGAGATAAGAATATTGTAAATGAATAAATGTACTCATCTAATTGCATATTGTGACATCACAGGGTTGCCACCCTATTGGAGTGTGCACCTTTTAGTAAAACTGAACTTTGAACATATTTACATGAAGTTCTCTTTGTGTTTTTGTTTTTTTTGTCATCTTACCCTTAAAATAAATTAACTCTGCCACCCACCTTTGTGCAAAGGGTGCATGATTTACTTTTCTTTTTAAAGTTGGAGAAGATTAAGTTTTCTGTTCGTGGACAAATTAATTGTTTTATCAACAATGGAATCCTTTTTTCTCTGCTGATAACAAGAGTATCTGCTGTCTCCTATGTCGTCTTGGTGGAGAAATTTGTTGTTAATTTACATTATATTAACTCTCAATCAGCCCTCAGCATTGTAAAGAGGAGTTGATAATATTATTATTTTGTTGTTGTTGTTTTTTTTTTGTTTTTTTTTTGGGGGGGGGTTGTCTCTTTTTTTGTGTTTAATCGGTCTGTAGGTTTGTTGTATAATTTGTTTTTTTTTTGTATTGCGTCTGTGTGGCCCCTTATGTCCAAGTACATGTTTATGTAAATGTATAATTTAAAATAAAAAAATTTAAATAAATGAATTAACGTAAACATTAGTAGAAAGTAAAATGCAGTCAGTATTTTGTAGCTTTAAATCCAAGCAGCAGAGTAGACAAATCTGTCCTTATCTATCAAACTAAATAAACTTTACTTACTTACTTACTAAACCAGCTCAGGACCACGCCTTTTAAACTGGATTTTCTTCTTCACTTTAAATAGAAACATGCTCTGAAATGGTTGTTAGGACTGAAGGGGCACATGTCTGCCATCTATTGGTGGGATGGTGGTAACAAGTTTTGGGAACTATCTGGAGCCGATGGTGTTTCATTCAGTTATGTTACAACTTTGGTGCTTAAAGGGTTAACATGTTTGAGTTGCACCAAAGCAGCTGTAAAGGGATGACAAAGCCGTTTAAGTGCTGTTACAGTAAAAAGAAAGCTGGTAATAACTCAGTGAGAAAATACCTGACAGGTTATTCACCATATAAAGACAGACCGCAGTGCGTTTGGATTAAATAAGTATTACACTAGTTCTTACAGTTATCTGCTTTATAACATTAGTTTGAGAAGAACCGACAGCTGGTGCTTCACATGCCTTCAGACCCAACAGTACGACGGCGTTAATACTGACTTGCATGTTGTCTGCGAGCTGGATGAGGCTGTGGGAGATGTCTCTCCTTCTGTAGAAGCAAACCACCTTGGCCTCCACATTCCCGCTGGCGGTCTGAAACAGAAAAGAGCAGAACATCCAGGTTGACTGAAGAGGGTGGCAACACCTTCCCAAACAAACCCCTAATTTCCCAAGAGCCCTCGCTGCTTTATATGCTCTTCAGACTCCGCTGCTATGACAGAATGGACAAGGCGGAACAGCAGCTCTTTGACTAGATGATTGATTGATTGTCTCGCTGTATAATTAAACTAACATGCATCAAGACTCCGTATTAAAGGCTTTGACTGATGGAGAGAGAATGACAGAGGCCAGAGCTGCGCGCTATGACAATAGACAAACTTATATCGTCTCACATTATGGTCTGTTGTGTGCACAATACACTCCTTATGTCGATATATTCCTTGTGTTCTTCTACGAAGTGCAGACGGCAGCACAAACAACACAGGACAGCCAAAAAATACCTGGAGCAGGACCAATAAACCATTACAGACTAATCTTACCTCATATATATATATATATATATATATATATATATATATCCTACATTACCTGTATATATTCTTATTTGTGTAGTAGTGAGTTCGCTTTTGTATATTTCAGTAGTTTTAATAGTACATATGTATATTTCATATTTTATTCTGTAGCTTTTTGCACATGTCTACATTTTTCCTTAGTATTTAGTGTGATTTTTTTACACAGTCTTTTTGTACTAGGTGTTTTTGCTGCAAACAGATTTCCATTGTTCCTGTGACAGTGACAAAGATTTATTCTGTTCTATAGACGTTGGAAATACTGACCCACAAATGTTCTGCATCACAACTATTCATACTTGTATATCCATATCAGTTCAGTTTATGAAAAAATCTAAAATCTTTATTTATCCTGAATGACACTGATTACATTCACTAGTCACCTTTTAACCCAGGGGTGTTAAACATGAGGCCCGCAGGCCAAAACCGGCCCGCCAAAGGCTCCAGTCCAGCCCACAGGATGAATTTGCAAAGTGCAAAAATGACATGAGGATATTAACAGTCAAGGGTGTTGAATTTGTTTTAGTTTAGGTTCCACATACAGAACAATGTGCTCTCAAGTAAAATAAAAGCAACTAATCGATAAATAATGACTCCAATTTTGTTCTTGGTTTAATGTGAAAAAAAATGTTACATCATGCCTATGAATAATAAACTCCTTTAGTGCAACAAATAACATTAAATTATGAAAATATTTACATGAACAAACTACCCTTCAACAAAGAAATATGAACAACCTGAAATGTTTAAAGAAATAAAGAAAAGATGTGAATAACCTGAAAAAACTGTAATTCTTAAGAAAAATAAGTGCAATTTCAACAATATTCTGCCTGTTATTAAATGTTTTGTGCCTTTTGTAGATCTGATCTGTAATGACATGAAAAATGATACATAAAGGAACAACACGATTAAAATTAAGCTTATTTTTCTGAAGACATTAAGGGTTTTTTTACGGTTATTCACATCTTTTTTTGGTCGGATAGTTTGTTAATGTAAATATTTTTCTAATTGAATGTGTTTTTTGGCAATAAAACAAAGAGAAACTTTGTGGTTGTCATTATTTATAGGCCGTTAGTTCTTATTTTACTGATCTGACCAGCTTTAATCAAATTGGGTTGAATGTGGAACCTGAAAGTAAATGCATTTGACAGCCCTGGTTAACCTGTAATGCTTTTAGCACCTTTTTTTATACACTTGTATCCTGCAATTCTTGCACTGTACTTTCTAAACTTTTTTTTTTTTGCAGCTGTCTTTTTTGCCCTTTTATTTTTCATGCTTTGCGCCCTGTCCTTGTTGAGCACCTCACTCATTATGCACATATTCATGGTGTGTTTTTTGACCCAATGAACACCTTCCTTCCATTGTACTCGTATTTCTATTGAAGTTTGTGTCATTGGGCTTATGTGTCTTTATTTTTGGTGTGAAAGCTTTGCGTGATCCAATTTGGGTTTGCTCTTGCCAACATTTCTATTATGATGGAAGGACGAAGGGGACAGTAAGAAAGAAAAAGGGACACAAAGCACATGTTATTATTGATGTTTGTTTCTATGTGTCTCTAAATAAAAAATAGATAAGAAATACATAGTGTTTGACAAATAGATAATATTCACTCTGGTTTATTCTTCAGTATTAAACATCATGTGCAGCTCTAATATAAAGTCTGCTTCAGCGTCTCATATTCTAGTAGATTTATGTCCAGTCAGAAGAAATACAACAAACTACATTTGAATCATGTGATGTTAATGTTACAGACGCTTCTCTCCATATCCTGATTACGCAGGAATTAGTAGAGGCAGCTCCTTACATTTTCCATCAGTTATTATATTGAAATGCTTTTCTCAAACTCTGTGTAAACATGCTATGATGGGAATTTATCATCCTGAAATAAATAAAAGAAAATACGAACATTCTATTTACTCTGCCGGTGTTTGAGTCCATTCAAATAAAGTTATTTTTTGTGTTTTTTAGCTGGTGTGTCTTGTTGGTTATAACTAGCGAGTTACTCAGTAGTTCATGTTAGAAGCAGTTGCTGGTGTTGCTATTTGTGATGACATTCCCTGATATTTAATGTGGAATAGGCAGCAAAGTGGTTTAGATTGTGGGAGAAATGTGAACATAATAGTGATTGTTAATGTAGTTTTATAAGTTAAAAAAAAAAAAAAAAGCTGTCACTATTATTGTATTTGGTATTCTTGACTTCGCTGTTTTTTCTTTTCTTTTCCTTTCTTTCTTTTTTCCCTTAATCTTCTTTCTATACTATTATTTAAAACCCTTTACTGATTTCTCATTTTTGTATATTCACATCCTGTGACCCTTTTACTTATGTGACTGTCAATTTTGTTTTCATTCCCTCCTCTGTCTCCACCTGAATATGCCCAACACGCACAAAATAATCATGAATAATTATACATATACACACACAAACTCACCTGTAAATAGCCCTCTGTTTGCACCCGCCTTTGTTTGCTTAATGTCTATAAACTATTCTGTCATGTCTGGTGTCTATGAACTTGTATCCCTTGAAGTCTATGAATTAGTATGCCAGATGTTTTGTCTTGTATTTTTTTTCTGTTACCCCTGCCACAATGTTTGTCTAGTACTAAATTTTGAAAAAAATGTAAAAAAGTAGTTTTGTAAGTTTGGGCTCCAGGGAGACATATTTCCTTTTTGGGTCTCAAGCTAGCCTAGCAAAGTTTGCGAACCCCTGGTCTTAGTCTTTTGTAACTTTTGAGTAATTTTTCATCCGCAGAGTAAATAGGAATCGACACATTCACACATGACATTAATTCACATAACATGAGGTCAAGGCTAAGTCGCTTTATAATCCATTTACGGAAATTCAGTCTCTGCATTTTACTCATCTTAATGCACACAGCAACTAGCATAGCATCACACATTAATAGCAGTGAGCTGCATTGAAGGCGCTCAGGGACCAACTCTAGACCTTCATCAGGACCTTGGTCTAGGACACAGACTGAATCGTTAATGCCTTTGTTGAAGATCAGAACCTGTGACTATCGGTATGTTTACATGCACACTTAACCATTTAATTGTTTTGTTGTCTTTGTCCTAGTCTACATACACAGGAGTGTAATCGATTCATTGTTGAAATCATGTCGTCTTTGCTACGATAGGTGGTGAATACGTTCTCTTTCAGCTTGTTAACCTACAGTCACAGAACAAAACAATAGCCAAAAGCAAGACACCAAATCGATGACTGTTCCTCAATATGAAGTTCGGGAGTATGGTCTTGGTCAGAATGGTCCCAGAGAACGTACTTCCTAAGGACAGGAAGTCTCTCTGTAATTGGAACTGCTGGTACTTGTGAACTTTCCTCCCTGTCTCTGCTGTATTTCCACTATCAGCTCCCTAATGCATTTCCCTCAAATCACCACAATGTCACTCGGTTTGATTTCAATATATTTGTACCAGTACGTACATGTCATTTATATTTTTATACGTTTTGTATATTTTTCAAAACTGGAATACATTTAGTTGAATCCCATATTATGATAATTATGACGTACAGTCGCAGAAAAAATTATTCGACCACCCTTGTTTCTTCAATTTCTTGTTCATTTTAATGCCTGGTACAACTAAAGGTACATTTGTTTGGACAAATACAATGAAAACAACAAAAATACCTCATAAGAGTTTAATTTCAGAGATAATATCTACCCATTTTCCATGTTTTCTGATAATAACCAAAATCACTTCAGTTCTTACATCAATATCTATGGCACTGTACTGGACAAAAACAGTGCTTTTAGACATTCCATGTTTTTCTTTTCTGTCTGTTTTAGTCACATGTTACACACAAGAGTTAGTACTATATTGCAAAACCGTTGTTTCTGATGACTTTTGATGGTCTAATAATATGTTCCTTGACTGTATTTCTTGCTATCCTGCCTCTCACTCGTGTTCTAACATACATATATATCTTATATCATACATATATCACATCATCTAGTGACGTCATCTACTCAATTAAACATTTTCTGAATTAAGTTTTCACAGAAGCAGCCGTAGAATTTGAAAGTAGCACAAAGTGCACCTTGAAATATTCTGCCAGCCAAGTCTACATGAGTCACCAACCAGTGCATCCTTGGTTTAAGCCAAGATCGCGAGAACGGAAGAACAGACAAGAACACGTATTGAGGTAAGCTGGCACAACAGTGGGCCACGCTGCAATTTTTACATATCGCATACTTTTTGTGCAGATGAGATGCATGATGTTCAATTTTCAGGCCAGGATTTGGGTCAGAACACCTGGTCCTGATCCTTATATGTACTTTTAAAGCCCAGTTTAGTCGTACTAACGCAATAATTTGTTTGGTTTTTTTTTAATCATCATGTAAACCCACTGACTCTCTGTCTGCCAGGGTTCTATGGATCTACACAAGTGCAGTCACAAGTTAGACTTTAGGATAGCAAAGTACAACAATGGGAGAGTACCCCACCCTAGGGTGTCTGCTAGACCCAACTCGCACATCTGTTTAACAAAACAAGACTCAACAGCTGTAAATGGGTGAAGTAACAGGGGCTCTGGAGTGACTTGGCTTCTCATGCGAATTAAGGTGTGATTCCAACAAAAGGCCCTTCCTGTCGCTTGTTAATTAATGTAAACAGGCTCTTACAGGAGGCAGACATCTTGCATCTACAGCCATAAAAAAAAACAATTCACAGCTACTCAGTAGAAGGTGAAATAAAACTGAGATTATCCACTTCCACGCTTTCATCATGGTGCGGAAAACCTCAGGAGAAAAAGATGTGTATGACATATGCATCTGTGTAAGAAAGTACTGTAATTATGGTGTAAAAAGTGATTCATAAAAATGTAAAAATGTGTAATACTTCTACTTTTGTCTAATAAACAAGGTCTGACTATGAAACTTGTCAAATGAACTTATATTTTTCTTTTCCATATCCTATATTGATGTTATATTTTGGTCTGCAGCTAATTGAAAATGAAAAATTCCAAGAAAAGCAACCAAATATAAGTATATCAATAAATATAAATACATTTTATTTGAGGAGTATTTATATCTCATTGTATGTGGTCATTTATATCAACTAAATGTGTGTGCTCTGATCTTAAAGCATTCTTTTGCTTTTACCGGAATTGTATTTATTTAGAACAGTTTTTATTTATTTTATTGAATCTGTTTTGTTTTTTTAATAATTTATTTTTATCTCAAAATTTTACTGTATATGGAATAAACAAATAAGCAAAAACAAAAAGCAGATAACGCATCTAGGTTTAACCTTTAGACAAATAAAACAGACAGGTTTCAGGATGAATTAGGCAAAAAAAAAAAAAAGTCTAAATAAGCATATATAAGTTAAATTATATGGGTTTGAGGATTTCTTTAACATACACATTCCATTTTTCCCAATATTTTTTACATTTGTCAGTAGTGAGCCTTACTGAGAAGGTCAGCCTTTCCATGTCATAAGTTTCATTCACAACATGTGTCCATTCCATAAGTATCGGGGGATCTTCCCCATCCATTTTCGAGTTATGGCTTTTTTTTGCCCTGCTAATAATATTAACAAAAGATATCGGTCCAATTTCCTCATCTTGTGTGGTAGGTTACCCAAGTAATTCACGATAAAATCAAATGCTAAGTCCAAACCATATTGAATCTGTTTTTACTGTGCTCTTACTCTTTTATTGTTGCCGTGTTTGATCGAAAAGCGCTATATAACTAAAATTTATTATAAAAATTTATCATAACTGTCTTGACAAAAACCTTCTGTGTGAACATGTGAAATTATCTAGATCAGAAATAAGATTGTGGTCATATTGCACAGCCCCGGGGTCTCAGCACACCAGGGAATATAGACAAAATAACAGCAACACACACACAACATTTCATCACCATAACTGACCAGCACCACAAGCCCCTGCTGCAAAATGGTCATCAACTTTAATTTAATTGTTTTATTTCAGCCTCTAACTTTCATAAGCCTGTGTTTGTTGCAGGATCGTTGTACTGCATTGCCATCACACTTTTGTCCAGCTCGTTTTTAACAATTAGGAATTCAAAGATTGAACCTTTTCTAAGTTCTGATGGTACTTTAAGGCAGACTCCCATGTTTTCTTAGTCATAATGTTCCAATAAAGACATATTTGTTTGAGAATCTTTGTATAAATGCAAGTTTATCACAAGTAACCGTTTCTGACAAGTCAAATCTGACTTCTTCCTGCTCAAACGTGACAGAAAATAGCTTAGAACTGGTTGATTTACAATCTTCCAACTCTTCCTTGGCTCAAGATAATCCTTATGTGTTTTTTTTATGTAATTTACAGATATGTTCTTTACAAAAGCTTCCTCTGCCTACAGGTGCACACTCCCACAGGTGTGGCCCTTTCCTGTGTCGGTTGAACATCTCAACAGGACAAAAACTCAATTAAGCTCCTCTAAAGACAAAATGCAAATACATTACATTGTTTAGAAGGGGGGTGGGACAGAAGAATCCAAGCAATTCACCCTAAGGCAGAGGACGCACAAACAAAACACCTCCATACCTTATTGAGTTCTTCTATCCGGCGGATCAGGTAAGGGTTACTGGAGGAGTTCTCGAAGAATACATAATCTGCAACAGAAAACACACAATGATCACTGTGAAGGCTTAGAGGTAACCCAAATATGTGATATAAAATATCAATTTTAGCCAAATCAAGTCATGAAAATGTAATTCAAGGAGGGTGAACTGAGAAATTTACTGCATTATTTCCTTCAAATGTGACACATTCCCATTGAAACCTAATTTTCCACTGCGACAAGTAGTGTCGAGTTATCTAAGAAAGTTGGGACGGAAAATGAGCATTCATTAATCAGCAATCGTCTTTTCCTTTGGGGGAAACTTAGATGAATTTAAGCGGCGCAAGGAAGACTATTACTGCAGTTACCACAGTCTTCTGACTTTGCAAATGACAGACAACAGAAGAATAGGATTAGGATACGACAAAGTCATACCAGCCAAGTCTCGTCTTCCATTCTAATAAATAGATATCAGCAGAAAATCGCCTTCTCCCACCTGCACCTGAGCAGAATGCACAGTAACTTTCTGCTACTGCAAATGAAATGCTGCATTTTAACAAACCAAAAGGTGAATCTTCCCGGGCTGTCGAGGTGCAGCATTCATTAAAGTTAGGATGCAGAAATACCGCCTAAATTTGACAGGTGAACTCATACATGCTGCTCAGTAGTTTAAGTGTTGATGAATAATTTAGCAGATAATTCTTAACTACTTCCCACATGTTTGACAGTAAATGCTATTTAACATAAAGGAGGGGCTGTGATGTTAGTGTGAATTAGTTCACATCTGTAGTATGCAAAACTTTAGGTTTTCCTTTCACTGTTTTTAACCCATAACACAAAACAGCTGCCACAAAACCAAGAGCATCGACTAATATGAAATGTTTAATAAGTTGTGATCCACTAATCCAATCAATACATTAGGGCTGCTCGATTATAAAAAAAAAAATAATAATTACGATTATTTTAGCAATAATTGAAATCACGATTATTAAAAACGATTATTTGTTAACCTTAAAGTTGTTTATTTTTTTCTTGCAAAACAATGTAAAATATACTCTTTAAACATAAATAAAGCTTTTAACCACTAAAACAAAGTATGTTCACTTTTGTACGAAACAAAAAAATCTTTGAATGCAAATAAGTGTACTGTAAATTCAAGTATGTTTCCTTTTGTAAATAAATAGTGCACTGGAATTAAACTGCTATAGACTTGCCATAGAACTGGAGCAATTTAAAAAAAAAAAAACGCTCACGTAAAGTGCAAATTATAAATTCAAGTATGTTCAATGTAGTATGAAACATAGTAAATTCAGTGGCGTGCCGTGAGGTTTCAGTTCAGGCCTTCTGTATACATCACCCATCTAGAAGACGTACGTTAGGGTTATACGGGTTAGGGTTAGGTTAATACGGGAGTTGCAGCGTAAAGAGATTCGGAAACTGAAGATTGCATTGCGGACGAAGTTGTAGACGGAGTTGTTTTATGTGTTTTAGTTTTTCATAAGATTACGATAAAGGGGTGGTGGTTAAACTTTAGATGGTTACAAAGGTTTGTTGTGTTAGCGGTCGGTGCGGACACAACTACGAAACACTTTTTGCACGTGATGTGTTTTTGCTCTTCGTCTTCTTCATCAAACCCAAAGTGATTCCATACAATTGAATTTGACTTGCCTTTTTTGTTTACCAAGCACTTCTGCTGTGATTCTCCTGCCATTTTTCCAGACCATTAGGTCCAACTTTCCTGGTGGGGTGGACCTGCCGGCTAGCTGGCAGCAGTAGCTTAGAGGGGGGCGGGGCAGAGCAGCTCATGGTAGCTTGCGTGCGCGTGAATTAAAACGACTCAAAATTAATAATCGTTTTTTCTCGATTACATAATTTTTGTAATCGTTGCGTGTAATAATCGAAATCGTAATTGAATTTTGATTAATTGCACAGCCCTACAATACATGTAAATAATTGGTGTAAAAATGAAATTTGTAATCTTTTCACAGTCATCAGATATGACCCATTTGGATGTTCAGAGGCTCTGTAGTTACCATGGAAACACCATCTTCTACAACATTGAATCACCAGTAAAAACCCATGGAGTTGGATCAATGACAGCGGATGAACACATTCGTTTTAGGGCGTTTTCACACTGGGTATCCGGATTCGTGCTGTACCTGGATATGCTCACACCTTTGCGACAGATGTTGCGTTCACAAGCACGTACCACAGCCTGTGCCCGAGTATGAGTGGGTGTTACAGGGCTGAAACAGTAGGTGGCGGTGTGGAAGGAATTCTGTCGCTATCCAACAAGCATGGAAGTCAGAAGAAGATAACCCCTGCGTCATCAGCCGAGCAACTGTTCTGTTCAGTTGTCTAGACCGGCAATACTTATCTATCTGTTAGCCTGTTTGAGGCAAAGTAAAGAGCGACCTTCATTGTCCCTGATATATAACCGACTGGTTCGGTCAGTAAGGGTAGCCCGTGCCGCTCGGATCTAAGGCTTATTCAGGAGACAACAGGAGCGCCGTCTATGGTCTCGTGGCGATTATGTCACGTTCATTCTCAGGCACAGATCGCTTTCACACTACAATGTACTGTACTAGAGTCCACGCAGTCAGTACGAGGCATGTAACTATATGAAAATTTCGTATCATGGTTATTGTGACCAAAATTATCAGTTATCATTATTATCGCAGTATTTATACTTACACACACTGAAATAATGTAACCAAGTTCTATCTTGAAAAAAAAAAAAGATAATAATAAAATAAAATAATAGGGACAATGTACTTTTTGTTGGCAGAAACATTCAAATATTAACATGTAAACATCAAACATACAAATGTGCATTAAAGATGACACCTTATGGCCATTGTTTGACCATTTTCCAGATCAAGTTTGAGTTGTTTGTTTCTTTTAGATAGATAGATAGATAGATGAGATAGATAGATAGATAGATAGATAGATAGATAGATAGATGATAGATAGATAGATAGTAGATAGATAGATAGATAGATAGATAGATAGATGATAGATAGATAGATAGATAGATGAAAACAAACTTAGTAAAAATGTTTACTATAAGCAACAAATGAACAAAATACATAACAAATTGGACAAAAATGCACAAACATAAGCAGCAAAATCAATGAAAATGAACAAAAAATGAGATAAATGAATGAAAACTGACCAAAACTGGCAAGAAAATGAATAAAAATAAATGTAAATAAGTAGCACAATGATCCAGGAAATGTGCAGTACTGTGACTTTTCAAAGTGCGGTAATCAAACACGGTTATCATGATAATTAGAATTTAAACGGTAATACTAACCGTCGGGAATTTTACTGCGGTTTATCGTTATACCGGTAATCGTTACATCCCTAGTCAGTACCCAGGACTACCTTCTCAGCTAGACTCAGGTACGGTACATGCGTATGGAGCATTTGCATTCACATTGAAAAAATAAGCAGACTCTGGGGTCCAATGGACTCTGATATGCAGTGTGAAAATGCCCTTACATTCAGTTAATGATATATTTTGTTGAAAAAGTCACTTTTTCTTCAGTTTTTTCCATTCTCAATATAATAACCCTCAACTTTAACCTGAGCTTTTATGAACATCTGCATGATCAGTGAATTAAATAAAGGAATATACATGATTTTCACAGAAAAAAGCAAAACACAGAGGATAACATTATGATAAATGGTGATAAATTACTTCAAGAAAGGTTAAAGACAGAGGAAAAGCCATTTGAGAACTGCCACAAAAATAACACTGGGTTAATATATGAGCACAGAAAACAATGAAAGAGCTGTTATCAAATGGACTTAAATCACCAGTGTGGGTACAATAAAGCTTCAGGTCTTGTAGTGAAGCTGCAGACTGAAACAGACTGAACCACCCTCACCTCACACTCCCCTATGACGCAGAACCGGGTCAGTTTCCAGTTTTTCCACTCTAGTCCATTGTAGGAGCTTAAACCGGTTTGATTTATCTAAACCTGTTGAACTTAAATTTTGACATGTGTCTAATTAAAAAGCAGTGCCAAATCCAACCTGCTCTGAATTAGTAATAAGCAATGGTGACAACCTGATGAACTTAATGTTCAATTTGTTCTAAACAGATTAACAAAGCAATGAGTGAAAAGTATAAAGTCGAACCAAGGCTGACTACAAAATCATCATAAAGGGAGGGGAAAATGAGCACATTTTGTTTTGATGATAAGAGACAGAAGTCAGATGGCTAAAAAGCAAAAAACACACATAGACGAGGTAAAAGATAAGCAGAAGAAAACTCAGGGCAAAACTGATAACGCTGCTGCTTTAGTCCCGTTCCCAACTTATGTCCAAACTTTATCAGAGCCGTGCAAGCAGCAGAGATGAGGTTACTCTTCTCATTATTTCATGTTTACTGGCAGCTATCAAATCACAGTAGAGCTGCATTATCGAACATCTGCTGGGTGGAAGTGCAGTCCTAGTGGTATAATTCAGAATACCAATTTAGTTCAGCGTTTTGATTCCAAGTCAGTTTGCTCAGTTTTACACCACTTCACCCTACTGTGGTAGCAGCAAAAAGAAAAAAATTTACTAAATCCCAGTTTAATTTCTATCTTCTAGGGGATAATAACTCTGATTTACACTGCAATAATGTAAGTGAAAGACCTGCATTTTAACCCTAGATGCCACCTGCTATAAAATGGAAAAAAGGAGGAGTTATCATCCATTTTGAGCATAAAGTAGAAACACGATGGCAAAACATGGTAGAGACAAACACCTTCAGTGCATACAAACAACTTGTTCTCCTCTAACAATGACATAGCTAGAAATATTACATTCCATTTCTGTGATTTGACCCCCCTAAATCTTACACACTGAACCTATAGGCATAATAGAAGTCATATTGATCCCAAATCATCACAGTGCAGATATTAGATATTAAGTTTGGTGCATGCAGCAGAACAGAAAATAAAAAATAACCAAATTTCACAAGCTGGAGCACCAGTAAAAAATAAAAATAAAAAAAAATAAAAACTTCAACATGAAACCACTAGCAACCAGTCAGTTTCTTTCAAGAAAACATTGAAAATAACCTGAATGTAACACATTTCAACACTCCTCCTAAAGCCAACGTTTTAAGTTACAACTCATTTCAAGTTGTATTTTATGACATAAGAGACAGCTTTCAGTTTTATAGCTGGTCATGGCCTATTACCTTTGTTCTATCTTTTGTAAAATCAGCCCTATAAAAACACGACCTATGTATGAGTTTCTGATTCACTGTTTACATTTTTCAGCTTACAGACTTTGCCAACCACCTCAGGGGCCTTTTAACATTAGGTGGAACAAACTGTAGCTTGTACGAGTCTGTTAAAAATACAGTGAATAAAAAGAAACAGCCTTCTGCACTTGGGTTCTTCTGGGGTTCTTTTTACCTTCATCGTACTGAATCTTGACTTCTGTGCAACATTAAACCACTAGTAATACAGTGTTCACAAAGTTCACTGCTTCTATTAGCGTGTATCTTTTGTTATTCCAAAATAAGTCCTGTTTTTATGGCTGTTTATAGATCGACTTTTATAGATGCGTTGTGAACAGCACAACACAGGAAGTAAGTGATTGGTATTACATGTAGCATTACTATGAAAGGGTTTGCTCTTAGTTTTCAGAAAAGTGGTGCCTTTTACGACGTAGATTTTCCCTAGGTTTGTGTAAAACTTGCATTTTTAATTATTCAATCAAAATTTATGATTTAACATAATTCTGCAGCATTTCTACCTGTGAATGCAGCATGTTTACTCACTAGCCCCAGACCTTGGAGTTTTTCTGTACACGACACGTATCAGTAAAAAAGGGTCTAGAATCCAAACTTTTCTGATTCTTGTCTTTACTTAAAACTTAAATTGATACACAAAAGATGAATTCCTTAATCAAATTACAAAATAGTCAAAAAACTGTGATGCTCCTGGACTCAAGGCTTCCGCTTCCCCTTCATTTCCTTTTTATAAGCTCAGCAGCCAATAGGACTGTATCACATAATGATGTTAAGACTGACACTATTATAACTCCAATATTCATATAATAAACATAAAACAATAGTAAGATATCAAATCCAAATAAATATGAATTATTAACGGAAACACAAAAAATGTCTCTAACACTACCATCATACCAGTTTACAGGATTTTGGAAATGCATGCAAAAAATAAAAAAAACCTTGCAAAGGGGCAGTGAACGCATCATCATCATCATCAGAGAAAAGTCATTTTGGATAATTTTCTAGCTCTCCACATTGATTTTACATGAGTTTGGCAAAATGGTTTGCCTTACAATACTATGGAAAACCCTGAATAAGAGGTTTGTTTTCAGACTGACGAACCTGAATGCACCTTTAGGAGTTGGAAGTTTGCAAAGGGCATTTAAAGGCAGCATGAGAGCTGTACCAGAGGTGTCCATATGTTCAGCATCAAACACACACAGTGAAACCAAACCAATACACTAATGATACACACTATTGGGTAAAGATAGTAAATGTTTGTGCTGCAGGGCCGGTATACATGAGATCGAGGCTGATTTGCAGTCTTCACAGAGGATTGCAGTTCACGTATGTGTGAACAGAGGGTGTTAGGTTTAATCCTCCCGACGCAACGACGCCATGAAAAGAGACATAATTTGATGGTGAATTCCTGTAGACTGCTAAAGAGCTAGCTAGCTTTGGAAGCCAATTTGTTAATTAGGTGACCTTATGGTTTTTGTATATGGACTGTGCTGTTGTACCCGGCATTTAATGTTACCAGGATTATAAGATGCATTCTTGAAATAGAGTAAATCAAGCACCGACGCTGCAATAATGGTAATGAGTGGAGCCACCGCTGGTGCTAACGTTAGCTAAATAAGGACTCGTACTAATGGCTGCATGCCAGAGGAGGCAAATACAAAGGCAGCCTCAGACAGCCCGTGGTAACATTTTAACAGCCTTTCAACACATGTCTGGTCGAAAAAGTCCCACTGTGCATCACTGCCCGAACACCTGGTCCAAGGATCAGAAAGGCAAAGCCCAACAAGGGTGCCGACTATTGAAAAATGTTTACATTGTGAGCTAGCCGTTTAGCAACCTGGCGGCTAGCTGCTGTGGCCACGACAGTCGCGAGGCCTGACCCATTTTGAAGCCCAAATATTTAGAAATTCTCACCTTCTTACTCCAACTCATCGCGGCTCAGCTATCGTACCGCAGCTGTATCTCTCGACTAAACACAAACGGGCGGAAATATCGCCACAAAACGGCGACATAAAGCAAAAGTGGAGAGGTTTCTGTTTGAAAAAGATCCACATTGACATACATACCTCCGACCCGGTACATGTTGGCCGCCATTTCTGCCCTCCCGGAGTGTAAAACATAAACTAAGAAAAATAGAATAAATTATAAAAACAATAAAAGTCAGCTCTGTAAAAAGGTAAAAGGTGCGATAAGTTATGATCGTCGAGACTCCGGATGTGAAGCTAGTCGGGAGATTTTTGCAAATTCGACCCCCCTCCTCCTCCGAGGATCCACGGTACCCTTTACAATACAGTGAACTCACAGCAGCCAAAAGAGTCCGATCAGCCCGAAAACCACCGCCGTGACGTAGAGGCCGCGCACGCGTAGAGGCGCGCACTACACCTCTGGACGGTCATACCTGGAACATGAACGCAACACCTGCAGCAGGAACGCACAACACAAATACAAGCGACACTTTGGAGTCATTTACCCTTAACCCATAAAGAGCCAGAGTTACTGCTGTGGTAGTGTCTCCAGATTTCATCTTTTTTAAGTGATTTATCATCATTTATTATATTATCATCCTCTATGTTTTGCCTTTTTTCAGTGAAAATTCTGTATTTTCCTGTATTTAATTTACTGATCATGTAGATATTCATAAATGCTCTGATTAAATTTGAGGGTTTTATATCAGAAACAGAGAAAACTGAAGAAAAAGTGACTTTTTCAGCAAAATTATCAGTAACTGAATGTAAAAATAAGTGTGTCCATCCACTGTCATTGATCCATTCCATGAAACCCATGGAGTGGTTTCTGGTGAATCAATGTTATAGAAGATGACGGTGTTTCCACGGTAACTACGAAGCCTCTGAATGTCCAAATGGGTCATATCTGATGACCATGAAAAGACAACAAACTGTATTTTACATCAATTATTTACATGTATTGATAGGATTAATGGATCAACAGATATTAACCCATAAAGAGCCAGTGTTACTTTTGTGGTAGTGTCTCTAGATTTCATCTTTTTTGAGTGATTTATCATCATTTATTATAATATTATCCTCTGTATTTTGCCTTTTTCAGTGAAAATCATGTTTTTCCTGTATTTAATTTACTGATCATGTAGATGTTCATTAAAGCTATGATTAAATTTGAGGGTTTTATATCAGAAACAAAGAAAACTGAAGAAAAAGTGACTTTTTCAGCAAAGTTATCAATAACTGAATGTGAAACTAAGTGTGTCCATCCGCTGTCAATGATCCAACCCATGGAGTGGTTTCTGGTGAGTCAATGTTATAGAAGATGACAGTGTTTCCATGGTAACTACGGAGCCTCTGAACGTCCAAATGGATCATATCTGATGCCCATGAAAATATGACAAAACTGCATTTTACACCAATTATTTATGTGTATTGACAGAATTAGCAGATCAACAGATATTAACCCATAAAGACCCAGTGCTACTTTTGTGGTAGTGCCCAAATAAATTTCTCTCTAGATTTCATCTTTTTTAAGTGATTTATCACCTTTTTTTTATTTTTATAATATTATCTTCTGTGTTTTGCCTTTTTTCAGGGAAAATCATGTATTTTCCTGTATTTAATTCACTGATCATGTAGATGTTCATTAAAGCTATGATTAAAGTTGAGGGTTATTAAATCAGAAACAGAAAATTGAACAAAAAGTGACTTTTTCAGCAAAGTTATCAATAACTGAATGTAAAAATAAGTGTGTCCATCCACTGTCACTGATCCAACTCCATGTGTTTTACTTGTGAATCAATGTTGTAGAAGATATCAGTGTTTCCACAGTAACTACGGAGCCTCTGAACGTCCAAATGGGTCATATGTGATGACCATGAAAAGATGACAAACTGTATTTTACACCAATTATTTACATGTATCGATAGAATTAGTGGATCAGCAGCTATTAAACATTTTATATCAGTAGATGATTTTTGTTGTCAGTGGATATTTGGGTCTTTAAGCACTAAATAAACACGTTATTAATGTGGTATAAATTGATTTTTCTTAAATACAAATGCAGATTTGCAAATTTTATGCTACAAAATGTATTTTCCTATCAGTATACTTTCATGATTTATTTCAGTAACACATTAATTCATAGATCACCACAACTTTATAATTAACTAGAAGCACTCGGAGAGCGCAGACCTCCGCCAAGGCTGATCAGTGGCCCCCCCGTGGGCCCCCCCACGCCAAGGAGGTTATGTTTTTGCCAGGGTTTGTTTGTTTGTCTGTCTGTCTGTTTGTCTGTCCGTTAGTGTGCAACATAACTCAAAAAGTTATGGACAGATTTGGATGAAATTTTCTGGTCTGCGCCCCCTCGTGGGCCCCCCCACCCCCGATCACCACCAAAATTTCATCATTTCTTCCTTATCCCATTTCCAACAAACCCTGAAAATTTCATCCAAATCTGTCCATAACTTTTTGAGTTATGTTGCACACTAACGGACAGACAAACAAAACAAACCCTGGCAAAAACATAACCTCCTTGGCGGAGGTAAATATTCAGTGCATACATCAAACTCTGTCACATGTATTAGTACAGTATGTAATAAATCCTGCCAAATGCTATTTCGGAATGAGAATCAGAATATTTTTTAATTCCAGGGGAAACTGCTGTGTGATACAGTTGCTCACTGTACAATAACTTACCTTTAATGTTTAAACTCTGGTCATAAACCTAATGTTACTGCATGTAAATATAATTTTTCGCCTTCATCATACTGAACATTACAGTTTATTTTGCACCTTCCAGTTGAATTATAAAGGTTTTTATCCTAATTTATTATGTATAATATGTTTACCCTTGCATTCTATTCTTTTATCTATCTATCTATCTATATATCTATCTATCATCTATCTTCTATCTATCTATCTATCTATCTATCTATCTATCTATCTATATATCTATCTATCTATCTATCTATCTATCTATCTATCTATCTATCTATCTATCTATCTATCTATCTATCTATCTATTCCACAATTTAATTATTTCCAGCTTCTCATTAAAAAGGTGCAGCATGTTACATAAATTAAAATAGCAAAATAAAATAGTCCAAACTGTAAAAGCAGACAGTACTAACAGTAGCATGGCAAAGGAGCAGCATGGCATTATTGCACCAGATTAGGTCAGATTAGTGTCTGTGTGTCTTTTGGGGGTTTAAGAGTCACTGTTGCACAGATAAGACATCAGTTCTCAGTCCATATGTATGTGCTTGTTTGGGTTGTGTTTTATTTACAATAAAAACATACGTACTGTTGTAGCAGCAGTATGGGCAGTATGCACTGTGTTCAATACTAGTGCAATGAGATGTGGTGTTTACACTGTTGCTCATAAAGTTGGAATACTTTATTTTTCAGACACATTCCTCTATGTATTCTTATTTACACACATCAGTTATTGCCTTTGTACAATGATTACATACTGAGTCCCAGTTACACTTTATCTATCAAGAATAAATTACATTGTCTCTATCATTTCATGTAAAGAGGTAAAAATATTTTATTCCAACTTTATGGGCAACAGTGTATGTGTTAAATTAATCAAATATAAGCCATACACTTTATGTACAAAAGTATGTAGACACGATGAATTCAGGTGTTTCTTTTCTAACAGGGGTCTGGGATACAAAACTATAATGACAAATGTCAGAATATAGTTTTATATTGGGATAAATATCATATTGATTATTAATATTGATGTTTACATCTCAAATCATCATGAACAGGACATCTTACAGCTGTAGCCATGATATGTCCCAATACTTTTGTCCATATAGTTTATAAACATCAATATTTCTTGAAAGTTCAATGTGAGATTTTTCTTCCTCAGTGAGATGAAAGCAGATGGTTAGTTGTGGTAGAAAATTACTATTTACAGTCAGAGCACGAAACACGGTTTAGAAATTTAGAGGTATATGGTAAATGGACTGCACTTAGCATAATGCTTTTCTACACCTTCAGGGTGCTTAAAGCGCTTTACAAAGCCTCACAGTCACCCATTCACGCACACACTCAAACACCAATGTCGAGAAAATTTAAGTAAAAACCATCTCTGAGGCATTTTGGAAGCAAAGATAAGAATTTAAACCAAACAAAGCAATGCAATGATATTCATCCCAGTATAAAACTATATTATAGGACATATTGCCATTACTGTTTTTTTTTTTTTTTTTTTTTTTTTATCTCAGACCCCTATTAGAAAAGAAACACCTGAATACTTTTGCATTCAGGTGTCCCAATACTTTTGTCCATATGGTGTATGACTGACTTAGACTAAAGAAATGTGAACTGAATTGCCATGACTTTGGCAATATAATAACAGAAATAGAACAGAAAACTGATAATAGTTCACTCAAGGTTTCACTAAATCCATTCATTATCATTAGTTTGTCATTTGTCATTGACTTATAATAAATATTGAGTAGACTGAAATAAAAAATAAAGGCTTTTTCTAACATTTAAAATCCTTTAAAGAGTGCGATGCCATTACTGTTTTTTTTATCTCAGACCCCTATTAGAAAAGAAACACCTGAATACTTTTGCATTCAGGTGTCCCAATACTTTTGTCCATATGGTGTATGACTTAGTTAGGCTAAAGGAATGTGAACTGAATTGCTATGACTTGTGCTAGAAAATTATTTTTCATTGTCAGAGCATGAAAAATAACTTTAGAAATTTAGAGGTAGAACATTTAAAATCATAGTCATCGATTAAAAAAAAAAAAAAAGAAAGAAAATCAATATTGAGAGAAATTCTGCCGAAACCATCTCTGGAAGCAAAGATAGCAATTTAAACCAAACTAACCAATACAATGATCCAAATATCCCAATATAAAACTATTCTGACATTAGTCATTATTGTTTTGTATCCCAGACCCCTGATAGAAAAGAAACACCTGGATACTTTTGCATTCAGGTGTCCCAATACTTTTGTCCATATGGTGCATGACTTAGTTAGGCTAAAGAAATGTGAACTGAATTGCCATGACTTTGGCAATATAATAATAGAAATAGAACAGAAAACTGATAATAGTTCTCTCAAGGTTTCACTAAATCCATTCATTATCATTAGTTTATCATTTGTCATTGACTTATAATAAATACTGAGTAGACTGAAATAGAAATAAAGGCTTTTCCTAAGGTTTAAAGGCTTTAAAGAGTGCCTTCTGAATGCAGGGGCTGCGTATCGGCAGAACCACCCACTGACATGTATTCTATTTTAGCCCGTGTCTGTGGGAATTGGATGTAAATGTGCGTAAAATGAGCTTTTCTCAGTTTTAGTTCCTCTCCGTCCGTGCGTGCGTCGGTGCGCGCGCGTGTGACATCACAGATGGGATTGGCTCACCCTGGCTGGGGTGGAGAGTCTCCTCCACAGGCTACAGAGGGAGAGGAGCAGAGTCAGGGACAGGACTAGTTTACTGTTCGGTGTTCGGAGCGCAGGGGCCACCTCCACCCACCCACCCACCCACGGAGAACCACGCCCCGGGGACCCCCGCGTGTCCGAAGTCCTGTTATGGAAGGGCTCCAGAGTCTGAAGAGGAGTTTTCGTTAGAGGCTACAGGTTGACGACATGAAGTTCGGGAAGAGCATCTGCGTGCTGAACGTGGGGGGGACCCGGTACGCCTTCACCCGTGAGGTGATCCGGGATTTCCCCTCAGACGCGTCAGCCGCTTACATGCCTGCGCGACAGAGAAAGAGGTCCTCGAACCTGTGCGACGACTACGACCGG
>NC_043975.1:5320081-5327581 GCF_902148855.1 Sphaeramia orbicularis
GCGTTTGTAATAACTTTCAAAAATTGTAATAATTTGCTACAAATGTGACAAAAATTTACTATATAATGCATAGTTTATTACAAAATGCGAACGACAGAATGAAAGAATGTCACGTCATCTTGTATTAAAGTCAACACTAGGTAATAAACTGACGCATTTTGTAATAAATTTCTCAAATTGTAATAACTGCTACACCAATGTGAAAAAATTAACTATATAATGCGTAGTTTATTACAAAAGGGCGAACGACAGAATGAAAGAATGTCACGTCATCTTGTTATAAAGTAGCACTATGTAATAAACTGACGCATTTTGTAATAAACTACGAATTATATAGTAAACTTTTTTCACATTATATAGCAAGTACATACAATGTGAGAAATTTATTACAAAGCACTTGACACACCTATTAAAAAAAAATAATAGTATAACTGGTTCATTATGTAATAATCTAAATTAATATAATTTCAGAGCAATTAGAAGAAATTAGTCACAGGCGCTACAGGTAATGGAATCAGAACTTTAACCACACAGTTTACAGATTAATTTAGCACATCACATTTTCATGGAAATAAAAATGTGTCAAGTGCGTTTTGTAATAACTTTCAAAACTGTAATACTTGCTACATAATATGAAAATTTACTATATAATGCATAGTTTATTACAAAATGCGAACGACAGAATGAAAGAATGTCACGTCATCTTGTATTTAAAGTCACACTATGTAATAAACTGACGCATTTTGTAATAAAACTACCTCAATGCATTGTATAGTAAATTTTTTCACATCATGTAGCAAGAAATTACAATTTGAGAAATTTATTACAAAATGCACTTGACACATTTTTATTTCACCAAAAAAAAAAACATGGTTCATTATGTAATAATCTAAATTAATATATCTTCAGAGCAATTAGAAGAAATTAGTTCACAGGAGCTACAGGTAATGGAATCAGAACTTTAACCACACAGTTTAAAAGATTAATTTAGCACATCACATTTTCTGAAAAAAAAATGTGTCAAGTGCATTTTGTAATAAATTTCTCAAATTGTAATAACTTGCTACACAATGTGAAAAAATTAACTATATATGCGTAGTTTATTACACAAGGCGAACGACAGAATGAAAGAATGTCACGTCATCTTGTTATAAAGCCGCACTATGTAATAAACTGACGCATTTTGTAAAAACTACCTCAATGCATTATACAGTAAATTTTTTCACATCATGTAGCAAGAAATTACAATTTGAGAAATTTATTACAAAATGCACTTGACACATTTTTATTAAAAAAAAATAATAATAACATGGTTCATTATGTAATAATCTAAATTAATATAATTTCAGAGCAATTTAGAAGAATTAGTCACAGGAGCTACAGGTAATGGAATCAGAACTTTAACCACACAGTTTACAGATTAATTTAGCACATTACATTTTCCTGGAATAAAAATGTGTCAAGTGCGTTTTGTAATAACTTTCAAAATTGTAATAATTTGCTACATAATGTGACAAAATTTACTATATAATGCAGTAGTTTATTACAAAATGCGAACGACAGAATGAAAGAATGTCACGTCATCTTGTATTAAAGTCACACTATGTAATAAACTGACGCATTTTGTAATAAACTACCTCAATGCATTGTATAGTAATTTTTTTCACATTGTGTAGCAAGTTATTACAATTTGAGAAATTTATTACAAAATGCACTTGACACATTTTTATTTAAAAAAAAAATTATAACATGGTTCATTATGTAATAATCTAAATTAATATAATTTCAGAGCAATTTAGAAGAAATTAGTCACAGGAGCTACAGGTAATGGAATCAGAACTTTAACCACACAGTTTACAGATTAATTTAGCACATTACATTTTCCTGGAAATAAAAATGTGTCAAGTGCATTTTGTAATAAATTTCTCAAATTGTAATAACTTGCTACACAATGTGAAAAAATTAACTATATAATGCGTAGTTTATTACACAAGGCGAACGACAGAATGAAAGAATGTCACGTCATCTTGTTATAAAGTCGCACTATGTAATAAACTGACGCATTTTGTAATAAACTACGAATTATATAGTAAATTTTTTCACATTATATAGCAAGTTACTACAATTTGAGAAATTTATTACAAAATGCACTTGACACACTTTATTAAAAAAAAAATAATAGTAATAACATGGTTCATTATGTAATAACAATCTAAATTAATATAATTTCAGAGCAATTTAGTAGAAATTAGTCACAGGAGCTACAGGTAATGGAATCAGAACTTTAACCACACAGTTTAAATATTAATTTAGCACATTCCATTTTCCTGGAAATAAAAATGTGTCAAGTGCATTTTGTAATAACTTTCTCAAATTGCAATAACTTGCTGCATAATGCGAAAAAATTTACTACATAATGCATTGAGGTAGTTTATTACAAAATGCGTCAGTTTATTACATAATGCGACTTTATTACAAGATGACGTGACGTTCTTATTACATTTGGAACTTTTATGACATAATGGGAATTTATTAAATAATGCGGCTCAACAGAGGTGATGGTTCTGCATGAGGAGGAGGATCTGATCGGAAATGGATGCAGCCACTGTTTGGAAGGAGGGTTTACAAGACAGAAGAGGCAACAGGATGGATTTGTATGAATATTGCATGACTCGGACAGGAAACAGCTGAGTGCATGGACACGGTGAGGGACCGTTTACTGATGATTAAAGGGGACACGATCCAGCAGAGGAGTCTCCATATGGGTGAGCGTGATCTGCCAGCAGTACAAGACAAAAAGTCCTGTCTTCAGAGGGTTTGAACTCTGACTAAAGCTCAGCGTCAAGCATCAATCCAGACATTTGGGTCTAAAAAAAAAAAAAAAAAAAAAAAACAAAAAAAAACAAAAACGGCGACAGAAAACACACAAGGTTAAAAGCATCAGAAAACAAAGTGTGATCATCGTGGAGCTGAGGTTGAGTTTGGACATGAAATGATCCTGAATGTGATAGCGTGGAAACATTCCCGGCTGGAAAAACTCCCTCCAGAGTGGGCGCGGTGCAAAATAGAGCTTCTCTTAGTAAAATACATTTTCTCTACATCTAAATTTCAGCAAATTATGGCTCAGACTAAAGTAGAGTTCTACCAGCTTTCATTACGATCGTCTACGTGTTGATGACAGGTGTGTTGTATGTGGACAAAAGTATGTGGACACGTCGGATTCAGGTGTTTGTTTTCTAACAGGGGTCTGGGATACAAAACAATAATGACTAATGTTATAATATAATTTATACTGGGATAATATCATTACATTAGTTTGGTTTAAATGATCTTTGCTTCTAAAATGCATCCGAGATGGTTTTTACTTATTTCAACATTGATTTAGTTTTTTTTATTCACGACTATGATTTTAAATGTTCTACCTCTAAATTATTCAAATATTTTTCATGCTCTGACTGTAAATAATTTTCTACCACAACTTCACATCTCACTGAGGAAGAAAAAATTCCCATTAAACTTAAGGAAATATTGATGTTTTTATCTGAAATCCTCATGAACAGGACATCTTACAGCTGTAGACATGATGTGTCCCAATATTTATGTCCATACAGTTTATAAACATCAATATTTCCTTAAGTTTAAGGGGAGATTTTTTTTTCCCAAAAGTTAGATGTGAAGAAAGTACAGGGTTAGTTGTGGAAGAAAATTATTATTTACAGTCAGCGCACAGAAAATATTTTAGAAATTTAGAGGAAGAACATTTAAAATCATAGTCATGGATAGAAAAAAAAATCAATGTTGAGAGAAATTAAAGTTGAAACCATCTCTGAAGCAAAACTAACCAATGCAATGATATTTATCCCAATACAAAACTATATTCTGACATTACTCATTATAGTTTTGTACAACAGAAACACCTGAATTCAACATGTCCACATACTTTTGTCCATATCGTGTATGTGTGTGTTTTACAATAAGCCCTGTTTTACCAAGAAATCTGTGTATCAACCCAACAACAATGGCTTTTAGACTAAGAACCGTAAAAGAATAAAAAAATAAATAAAAGCACAAATGAAAAGATGATCAGAACTCAGAGTTATGAGGACAGGCAGTCTTTATTGGAAACAGGGGGTGGGAGAATACAAAAACAAAAATAATAATAACAATAATAATAATAAAAACAGAAAGAGACAGACGGAGGGCAGAGGGCGAGATGGGGGGGTTGATAAGGGCAGTCAGGGTGAGGGTGTGTGTGTGTGTGTGTGTGTGTGTGTGTGTGGGTGTGTGTGTGTGTTGCATATGGATCTGCGTTGTGTGTCCATGTGGCAGAAGTTAGGAGGAATTGAAAGAGCTCTTACACTCTGCCTTTATGGCCCCACAGTTAATGGGGACAAAGGGCCGGCGCGCAGCACGGCGCAGCCTGATGATGTCACGGCACATGTGCCGGGCCAGCTTGGTGAGGCGGGTGGCCTGCAGCAGGAAAGCCTGCTTGGTCTTCATGGAGGACTTGGGGCTGCCGCTGTTCCGCATGGGCACCATGTGGTTGGACTGGCGGGGGCCGTGACCCCGGGGGCGGGACTCCTGGGAACAAACAGGAAGAAGAGCATGAAGGCGGGGGTCCAAAGGTCTGGGACAAGGTTCTGATACAGGGGTGTCAAACTCATTTTAGTTCAGGGGCCATACTCAGCTAAATTTGATCTGCAATGGGCCGGACCAGTAAAATAATAACATAGAAATAATGACAAGTCCAACTTTTGTCTTTGTTTTAGTGTAAAAAAAACCCAAAACATTAAGTTATGAAAATACTTACTTTTATAAACTATCCCAAAAAAAAAAAAACCTGAAAAAACTGAAATTTATATTAAAAAACATAAGAAAATTTAGTGCAATTGTAACAATATTACTCCTCAATTTATCATTTGTCCATGTGCATTATGGATCAGATCTACAAAGACCCTAAACACTGAGGAACAGGAAGAAAAATTATTAAAACTGTGCTTAGTTTTCTTTAGACATTTCAGGTTGTTCATATTTGTTCAGGTTATTCACATTTAGTGCTACAGGATAGTTGTAAATGGAAATATTTTATATATTTAATGTTATCTTTAGCATTAAAACAAAGAAAAAATTTAAGTTGTGAATTCTAGATTTTTTTTTGGCTTAATTCAAGATTTTTTTTGGCTTAATTCATGTTTTTCATATTTGTTCAGGTTATTTACATTTTTTGTGAAAGGATAGTTTATACATGTAATTTTTTTTTTGCTTTTTTTTACACCAAAACAAAGAAAAATGTGGAGTTGTCATTATGTTATTATTTTACTGATCTGATCCACTTTAGATCATATTGGTCTGTATGCTGAAACCTAAACTAAAATTTAGGGATGCACCGATACGAGTATCAGCATCGGCTCTGATTACTCTGTGTGTGCACTCTTACTCGTACTCGTAAAAGACATCCGATACAAATGCACCGAAACCACTTATGGCCGTGTCACATTCACAGTTCAGTGCAGCAGGTACGAGGAGGCGGAATAATGTGTGTGGAGTGTGAAGAGTGTGGAGATTTTTCAAAATAAATGACGGTGATAAAGTAACGCTGACTGCAAGTAACGTTACAGACACAGATACAGACGCAGCGTTCTGTCCGTCCTCTCGTACATTCCATCCATTTTCCAGGTGCTTGCGGATGCGTACACAGAATGAGAATACCAGCGGTGTGTGCAGAGTGGTGCTGACCACCGCCAACAGAAGTGAAAATGAAACTTCTGGCTCATTTCTCTTTTCTCTTCTGTTGAAGCTAAACTTTTAAACCTACCAGTGAAAACGCTGCAATATTAGTATCACAGTAGTGTTACCTCTGTCGTCTATATGTTTGTTATTACTGACTTTCTTCTCAAAAACTTACTCTTCTTCGTGGTATTTGTCCAGTATGGTTAATTCAGAGTGGTGCCCCCTGGTGGATTAACTGACAAACACTCAGGCCAACACATTAAATGTCAGTAGCAACACTTTGTTCCAGTCAGACTAATGACTAATAACGACAATAAAGCACATTTACAAAGGAACTAAGAACTGGAATGGGATTATTAAGTACTCGTATCGGTACTCTGTATCGGCAAGTACTCAAATTGTAAGTACTCGTACTCGGTCTGGAAAAAGTTGGTATTGGTGCATTCCTACTAAAATTATTTGAACTCATTGATTAATGTTTTTGCAGTTCACAAATTCATCCCAGGGCCCGATTGGACGGTTTAGCGGGCCGGTTTTGGCCCACGGGCCGTATGTTTGACACCTGTGATCTTAAATGATGCTCAACATATGCAATTAACATCTTTGTTGTAACAAACTAACAACAGGTTATTTCTGTTTTGACATCCCGCATGTGTTGCTGTTTTTTTGTTTATTTTTACTATACATGTACAGCTAGGATGACTTTATGTAAAACTGGAATAATCTGCACCTCTGAAAGAAATCCTATGTAGGTTTCTGTTACTTAATGTCACCTGATGCTGAATTGGACCCTTAGGGGCTGTTTCCTAGTCAACGCAAGGGCACACAGACGCACAGACATTGAGACGCGTTGGCCGCCCATGATGTGTGCTTGTGTCCATTTTTTTGATACGCGACGCAGCGAGGCGTTGTAATACCATACGTCACCAGCAGGGGCAATACACAAGTGATGTAGTTTATTTTAACACACTGTTATATTTGCAGAAGAAGATGACAGTGATTCACCAGAGTCTACAGTGGCAGAAAATGAGCCAATCGAGCCAGCAGGTTGGAGACAGACGTTTGGAAATACTGGAAGTGCCTCTCCCTGTCTAGCATCACAAAGGCCAAACAAGAGATTGGAATTCCCCGTCCTGATTTCATCTCTGCTGCAGTTCACAGGACAGACATACCACCGTCTATATTTGGAATGGGGTTTTTTTTTCGCACCGTGATTCAAAATCAACATTGTTACATATTCCAACTAGGGATGTAAACAATTAATCGACTAACGATTAATTGTCGATAAGAAGTTGCTCAATTAAATTATTAATTGTCGGTTAATTGCCCTTGTTAACCTGTCCACACCTGTCCGAAGGCTGCCGGTCTGTCCGCGCTGCGACACCGTGGCTGGGATAGCCGTACATTGAACTGGATCATGGCGTTGATGAGTCTAGAATGTCTTTATGGACATGGTGGAGCCAAACACAGACCGGCCTGTCAGTTTGTGCACCCCAAACTAAATTACATGCACAATTGCGGGGAGGGGACGGTATCAGAGTGTTTTCCTGGAGGTTGGTTAGTCCACGGTCGGTGAGACAGGAGTTGAAAACATCCTCCAGGCTCCTGATCCGGACACAGGGATGTAATGCCTCTGCGAAGCTTCAGGAAGTGGGGAAAAGGTAAATGAGCGAAAGTTTCACTTTCACTTCTGCGGGGGCACGGACTGCCCGTACCCCCATAGTATTAGAAGTAGGGCGGAAAGTGACACACGTGCCGTTACCAACCAAC